>NW_015654937.1:723958-765541 GCF_001515625.1 Sinocyclocheilus rhinocerous
GTCATCAGCAATGCAAGGAATGTTGTGATTGGTTGTCAAGGCAGCCAATCAGAATTTAGCAGCTTCGTCTCTGATTGGCTAGAATTATGGCATATTGTAACGCTGGGTTGTGTTGAGCACGCCAGCCGTTGGCATTTAGAGAGCACTGAGGGCGGGCATCAAGGGAGCAAGCTAGTGAAACATTGCACGTGCAAAAGAGAAGGTCTGCACACATCCAAAAACTTATTTTAAATGCAAAATTGATTTTAGTGTGCTCAAAAAACGTTTTTCTTTGCAAAATGAACATTTTCTCCACAAAACTCAGATCGCGTGCGTGCAAAATGCACTTTTGTGCGCTCAAAATATGATCTTTTGCACGCAGAATTGTGGCAGAGATTTAACCCTATACCTCCAAGGCCTTCTTGGCAGGTGTCTCTATGAAGGACATCTGCAACGCTGCGGGATGGTCCACGCCCCTAACCTGTCAGGTTCTATGGCCTAGGTATGCGAGCCACTCCGGGCTCTTCTGTTCTCTCGCCCTAGCTGTGCAGGCTTCCACACTAGGCAGAGATTTGAAAGTCTGGAGGCGTGGGCATGCTCGTTCCCAAAACGTTCTCCGACGCAGCTCGAGTTCCTGAAGAGGAATGTCTCAGGTTACGCATGTAACAATGGTTCCTTGAGAGAACGAGATGCTGCATCGCAGGGCCATACTTACGGCATCTCTGCCAGCGCTTGCTTCACTTCTGGAAGCTGACGCCGGTTTCACCGCACGTGCTTTTAAGCTTCCTGATCGCTACGTCACCCCGCCCGTGACGTCTCGCCCATCCATTGGACTGATTACACACGTGATTCAGAGCCGGTCATGCTGAAGGGCATTCCCAAAGCGTTCTCCGACGCAGCGTCTCGTTTCCTCGAGGAACCATGGTTACATGCGTAACCTGAGACGTTTTACAGGGCCAGTCACCTCTCACATTTCCTTCAGAAAATGTAAGAATCTAGTGGTAATTTTAAAGGCCAATTCTCACTATTAACTATAATGCATATTACTAATATATTGGCTGTTTACTACCTCTAAAGCACATATTCATGCCTTATTCTGCATGACCATATTGTAGATCCCTTAATCCTCCCCCATACCTAAACTTAACAACTAACTATTAATAAGCAGCAAGTTTCGTAGTTAATAGTAAGTTAATGGTGAGAATTGGACCTTAAATTAAAGTGTGACCTGATTATCTTTATAAAACTAGAATAGCATGTATGTATGTATTTAAAGTGTGATAATGAACTAAATGTTCAGTTTGATTTCCATTTGTGTTATTTTGTGTTGTAATACTTCATTATCGTTCTAAAATGGGGCGGTACCTTTTCAAAAGGTACATGTTTGTTACCTTAATGGTACATACGTATTAGTACTTAAGTGTACATATTAGAACCTAATAGGAACAAAAGTGTACCTTTTGAAAAGGTACCACCCCAGTGACAGCTTTTGTACCTTTATTTCTGAGAGTGAAGAGTAAATAACAACAAACTTTTAACTGGTAGTGTACTTCTATTACCCTTGACATGTCCACCAATATATAAACGCATCTGTGTTGCTTTTAGGCATGCCCACTTCACCCCTCCATTTCCTGGTAGCTACTGTGAATAAGAATGGCATATTGTATGCATCATCATCAATGTGACCTTTTCAGCTAAAAGTGCCATGTGTATTCAAGATATTGCAATGGCTATTTCCTCCAGTTATTTCCTGTGGGGAGCTTCCGTCCCCTCCTAATGGCAGGAAGATGGGCACTCTGACTACCTATGGCGCCACAGCTATCTTCATGTGCAACACAGGGTACACTTTAGTGGGCTCGCACGTGAGGGAGTGTCAGGCTAACGGTCTCTGGAGTGGAGATGAGACCAAATGTCTGGGTAAGTAGTATCTTTCAGCAGGGCTTCTGTGATTGGATGTTATTATTACTGAGCCATTCATGTGTAGAGCAAAGCAAATCTGTTTACTGGATGTATTCCTACTCTATTATATTATGCCTGTATAGTTCTAGTTATTGCACAGCACTAAGAACAATGTGATTTCCCTAAGTAGGACATGTTCCTGGAAAAACATCCTTTGTTAGTCCCAGAACAACGTTTCTATCAGACATCCACAGCCCTAACACTAAATGCACATAGTCTTGTGTTGCCAGTGTTAATTTATGACGTCTGTAGTGCTAAATAATCCTGGAAATAGGGGAAATACTTGAGCAAGCAGTGAGAGCAGCTCAACTGAGGTATGCCATTGTCTGACGATCAGCGCTGACCCTAGGACACATCACCTGCTGCTTGACCAAACAGCACGGAGGACATTTCATCAAAATGTCAGGCAGTGACTCCCGGAGTGCTCTCTGGACATAGCGCTGATGTGTCCGTACTTCATGCTCTGTAAAACACGTAGTTTGAATTTGTTTGTGTTTAGTAACAGGATTCCATTTTAATGAGATGTTTGTTGATTCTGACCACTTTAAATCTTTTTTCAGCTGGTCATTGTGATTCTCCGGATCCGATTGTTAACGGCCACATCAGTGGTGATGGATCTAGTTATAGGGACACAGTTGTTTATCAGTGCAACCTGGGCTTTCGGCTCATAGGGACATCGGTTCGTATCTGCCAACAAGACCACAGGTGGTCAGGCCAAGCACCTGTGTGTGTTCGTAAGTGTCTTTTATTTATATATTCGAGCAGCTGAGTCTTTAGCCATTTTCAAAAAAAAAAAGCATCTAAAGACACATCTTTTTCTGACCAATTAATACTAGCACTTACCTATTCTATTCTATTCTATTCGCTCTAATTTATTTAAAATAAAATAAAAACCTTGCTATGTGTACTGTGCTAGATTAACTGAGACTTGTCACAGCACTCGTATACTGTTGCTCTCTTATTGGTCTGATTGCTTCTATTGTTCTAGATAGATAGATAGATAGATAGATAGATAGATGATAAAGTTCTGTTGACAATACAAATCATTTCAATGCAGTTTTACAGAAAATCATGATGTTAATGTTTAAAATGTTTATATCTTAATATCTGGGAGATTATATAATGTACTTTTGCGATGATACAAGCAACCAAGCAGTTGAATAGTAAAAAGGTTAGTAAAAAATCAGCTAAGTTTTATATATTGGTTTACGTGAGTGTACTGGATGTATCTAAATAAGGCTGGATATAGTACAGTATATATCCAACTTTACATAGAGAGTGGTGCGATAATACAGTTGACGTTTTTGCGACAATATCAGCAATCAGACTATATCACAACAACAGTCATGCTATATATTGCTTTACGTGAGTATACTGTATGTAGATAAAGTAAGATGTAATAAATATCCATAGGCAATAATCGATGGGCAATAAACCATTTTACATTTACTTTACCTTTTACTTTAATTGACAACCTTGATTTTAACAAAAAAATTGTAACTTTAACACATGCATAAGCCCTGTCAGCAGCTTCAAAAAAAGAAGTGATTGACCATTCTCCCTTTCTTAACAGCCATAACCTGCGGCCATCCTGGAAACCCTGCAAACGGTCGGACAAACGGCAGTGAGTTTAATCTCAACGACGTGGTCAACTTCACCTGCAACACAGGCTATGTGTTGCACGGTGCATCCAGAGCGCAGTGTCGCATGAACGGACAGTGGAGCAACCCTCTTCCTGTGTGCAAGGGTATGAAACTTTAAAAAAAAAACACGATTTTACTGTATATCAAATGCTTTCAGGCAACCTGTCCCTTGTTGAGAATCTCAGTGGAGACGCAGCCTTGAACACCGTCTTGTTATGCGAGAAGCTCCTTAGTGAGGCTGTTTAACACCCACAGCTCATGGGCTTAGCATTAACAGAGCGAAACCAGCATCTGTGCTCAGCAGTCTGAGTCAGCCAGTGAATGACAAGAAGCAATGTGCAAATAATTCTCGGTGTGTCATTCCCCATCTTGAAGTGTTGATTTGAAAGTCAAATGGGTCTGCAGCAACCCGTGTGACATTGTGGGATGCTTTCTGACATTAAGTAGGAGTAACTGTGCACATCTTGTCACTTTAATGATTAATTAATGTGCAAAGGAAGTTGTTGATGGTGGCCTGGTGAAATTGAATCGTGACGGTAAAATGGAGGCAGGTCAATGCATCTGAGATGGACAATTCCCCACAGGCTCAGCCAGAGCCCAGGGAAGAAGCTCTCAGCAGGGAAAAGGCGGACGTTCCTCTGAATGGATGCATTGTTCCATAAAACAAATCCAAAGTTGAGTTGATGTGAGCTTTGTGTTTTTGCCAGTATTTAGAAACTAACTAGACCTTTTTATTTTATTTTATTATTATTAGTATTATTTTATGGCCATTTTAATAGCTTTGACTAAACCATGCATATATTGCACTAGTAGAAAAATGACATTTGTTATTGGTATAATTGTAAGTTTATTATTATTTGTATTATTATTTGCAAACTAGCCACATCCAATTGTAAAAAAGGTAGGCATGCACAAATCCACAAAAGATGTGTAGAATTGTCATGTACAAATGAAAAGGTATAATTCTAATATACCGTTGTTTAAGAGGTAAAACTGTCATATACAATTACGAAAAAGGTAGAACTGTTTATACGCACTACTTTAGTTGCAGAAATGCAAAAAATAAATAAAAAGAATGTACATAATGATAAATGTAGAATTGTTATATATAATTTAAAAGGTAGAATTGACATTACTCAAATAAATAACAAGTAGAATTGTCATATTTGTAAAAAAAAAAAAGAATTCACACAAGTAATTGTTATTGTTTTTCAGCTGTCAACCATATGACAATTATGCTGTCTTATTCTTATTCTGAGCTGTGTCCCTCTGATAAGATATTTATTTTCAAGATACGCTCAGATCAAACCATGATGTCTCACAAAGAAAAACAACACACCTATAACAGGTGCCAATTATCAACTTTTTAGCTGCTTGTCCACCCACTTTTCCTTTCCCAGGGGGCTTAATTGAGTGCCGAGACATTGACAGCTGCCACCGAGGGAAGGCAGTCTGGTTTGTTTCCTCTGGACATGGCCTCAACTTCTATCTTTTTTTTTTTTTTCTGTTAAATTGCGAAGGGCAGTAACTGAATTTGTAACTGCATGGCCGACACAGCATGCCAAGGACAGCATGTACCCGGTTTGAGTACAGAAAAATGTAACATGACCACATCTGTCAAAATTTTTCAAGACAGTGTAGAAAGAATCAGCTACATGTGTAGAATAATGCTCACTGCATGAACAGATATGTCAGCTTTCGATCAGAATGCATGCATGACATGTTCTAGGTATGCACAGGAAAACAAAAGATGCTTCACTGTTGTGGAAGTGCACAGATAAAAGGCAAAGAAAGTTCTGAAGGAGCACAATTCACCCGCTTATAATTCGTGCCGTCAAAAAGAAAGTGCGGTTTACGGTTCGGAGTTGATTGAAATTGCTTCAGAGGCTGCACCAGCGATCCTACTGTTCAGCCTCCTCCATTGATTTCTTCTGTCTTTCCTCACTCTGTCAGACATTAAGCATCTGGCTGTTTTTATCTTGCAGTGGTAAACTGCTCTGATCCGGGCTTTGTGGAGAACACCATTCGTCACTCTCAACAGCACTACCCCGAAAGCTTCAACTACAGAAACACCGTGATGTATCACTGCAAGAGGGGCTTCTATCTGCTCGGCTCCTCCGTCCTCACCTGCCAGTCAAATGGCTTCTGGGACAGATCACTTCCTAAGTGCCTTCGTGAGTGATAGCCTCATGTTTCGTCCAATACACACTCGTCCAGAGATCCGTACAGTGCCAAAAACGGCTTTGCTGTTGTATATATGTGATGGAATGCTTAAAAAAAAAACATTTTCAAAATTAGAATTATGGTTCTTGATTCCGGTAATATCAGACATTCTTAAAACAAGCTCTTTCATTGGAGAAGAAGGATTATATAAGATGTTGAGACCTTTTTTTTATACTTTTGCTAATTGAATAAGAAATATAAGCTTAGTTCATACTTATATTACACAAGTTATTTAGATATTTTTACAAAAAGGACAAACTTCTGAGTGATTACTTTTTCTGTTTACCTAGATTTTTTAATTTATTTTAGCTTTAATATTTTTAGCACTTGTGCACTAAAGGGAATAAATTTAGAGATGTAACTTTTCAGAGGGCTTTAGCATTCTGACAGTGTGCTTTACCTTGCTAAAAGTAACTATAACTGTTGAACTGTCAGCGCAATAAAAGTCACCTCTTAGAAGTTGCATTTCTAAATTCATCCCCTTAAAAGCTCCACTACTACAGCCATAAAGGACCACTTTTGTAACAGACAAGGCTTTTGTAAACAAGACAATTACTGCGCTGTCAAAATGTTTTTGAAATAGTTGGTCAATGTACAAATGCAGACCGACATCTTTTGCCATTGTCTCGCATCTCTGTTTATTATTTTTTTTTTTTCAGCATTTCATGCTGCGAGCATTGTATTTTTAAGTGTATTTATAACTTGACACATTGTATTTGAAGTTAAAAATGTTTTTTTTTTTTTTTCTAGTTTGCTGTTCTCCATCTAGCTGTTTGAATGCAAGCATACAGCCTATGTAATTGCCTCTTAGGAAAACGTCTGATTGGTGTATACTGTGTAGATAGGTTATCAGCATTCTATACCAAAAAGACTTTGAATGACAAACAGGGTAACCAGGCCGTCATAATCGATTGTGGAAATATGAAGTTTTGAAGTATCTTATCTGAGATGGTCCGTTCTCTTTCTAATGCCCCCCATAGCAATATCCTGCGGTGATCCCGGCACACCGCCGTTTGCTGTCATGTCAGGCCAGAAGTTCACCAACAGAGCTGTGGTCCATTACTCTTGCAGCCAGGGCCGGACTCTGGTGGGGAACACCACGCGCCAGTGTCTGGATGATGGCCGGTGGAGCAGCTCGCCGCCCTACTGTTCAGGTACACACATCAGCAGGTGGCCGAGGCTCAGGACCAACAGAGCTGTGGTCCATTACTCTTGCAGCCAGGGCCGGACTCTGGTGGGGAACACCACGCGCCAGTGTCTGGATGATGGCCGGCCGGTGGAGCCGCCGCCCTACTGTTCAGGTACACACATCAGCAGGTGGCAGAGCCTCAGGGCGGGAGACTGCAGACCAGCTGGCTAGCTGAACTTTAAGCCTCTGTCTGAGCAGCTCAGCTTACTTCAGACTTAAGTGTCTGTCTGAGCTCAGACAGATCTTAAAGTTTAAACAGTAACTGCTGTTGACATCAGCGCTGACAAAGTTCTTGTTTCCTCAAAGTCCAGATGATGTGCACATCACGCAGTTCTCTGACATTTCTATGTTTATCTGATAAGTTTATGAAATAATAACGTAAACCAGACTGCCCCGGACTAGAGCCTAGGAGTTTGGTAAGAAGTAGACACATTCATTTTGTTCATAGATAAACTAATTTAAGAGAGATCTACCATGAGCTCTAAGATTGGTTTGCTGCTACAGAAGCATATATTAACACCTAATTTCCAAATTCCTGGTGAAGAAGGAATCCACCAATCAGAGAAGTCAACAGGAAAACAGGAACTGAACCAAAAAAGCCCAGCAGTGACACCCACACCTATAAATCATTGAAAATGATGTATTCACGTTAATGTCCTACACCTTTCGATAACTTATATATTTGGGTAACACTTTCCAATAAGATCCCATTTGTTAACATAAGTTAATTTATTTGCTAACATGAGCTAACAATGAGCAATGCATATATATATATATATATATATATATATACACACACACATACATACATACATATACAGTATATATATATACACATACATACATACACATACATATATATATATATATATATATATATATCCCGTGCTGGCAAAAAAAGAAGTGAAAAATGTCAGTTTTGGTCGAATTTGAGGTTTTCACAAAAATGAGTTTATTAAGCCCGCTTCTAGTGATCCCAATGCTTCAAATAGTAATTAAACATCTAAAATGATCTTTATTTGTACGTTTTCTGAGAGGAGTACCCTTTTTTCTGCTCACTTCTGGACGACTGCTGCTGCTTCTCAGCACAAGTTTTAGGATATATCGTTGAAAAGTGCAGCATTCGAGCCTTATAAATATTCATAGCGAATTCTGTATGACATGAGTCTGAACCAGTAAAATATGATTTTCAAACCTGATGAAAACAAAACGATCGCCTCTCCGAGAGCGCACAATCTCCCTGTAAAGTACATTATTGCTAAATATGTCTTGGCGAGATTCACATAATCTGTTATGTCTTACATGAACGTTTAGTTAATGGTTGGGGAAAAATCTGATGTGTAACATTATTTCTGCTCACTTCTGGACGACTGCTGCTGCTTCTCAGCACAAGTTTTAGGATATATCGTTGAAAAGTGCAGCATTCGAGCCTTATAAATATTCATAGCGAATTCTGTATGACATGAGTCTGAACCAGTAAAATATGATTTTCAAACCTGATGAAAACAAAACGATCGCCTCTCCGAGAGCGCACAATCTCCCTGTAAAGTACATTATTGCTAAATATGTCTTGGCGAGATTCACATAATCTGTTATGTCTTACATGAACGTTTAGTTAATGGTTGGGGAAAAATCTGATGTGTAACATTATATTAGATCCATGCATTACAGTAGGTCAAAATATTGATCTGTCTCGATGTTAATCAAACATTAAAACAAAAGACGGAATCATTCGCTGCTCTTGATTAAACTACATTTTATTTGCATCTTTGTATCTTATTTTTAATAACAGAGATAAAATAAAAAAACAGCTATATTGTGATTAATAATATAGTAATTATTATTAAGAAAAGAATTGGAGGAAAATATGCAATATTGCTTGGTGATATTGCTTTGGAATCTTCAGAAAACGTTAACTAAATTTTTCTCAAAATCATCTCTGCTGACTCAAGTTATATATCATTTTGAAGGTATTTTAATGTAGGATGTGAAAATGAAGAGAAATTTTGCCAGCACGGGTCACACACACACACACACACACATATATATATATATATTTATTTATAAATGAACTTAAACTTGGATTAACATGCTGTAGAAGTAATGTTAGTTTATATTTACTAGTTAAAAATGTTAACAAATGAGACTTTGTTGTACAGTGTTACATATATTTGTATATGTCTCAAGATTTTGAAATATAACCAAAAAAACATTTCTAATGTAACATTTCTATAAAATAAGTCAATAGTCTTATATATATATATATATTTTTTTTTTTTTGGTCATACTTTATTTTAAGGTCCAATTTTCGCTCTTAACAACCCATTAACTACGACTTTTGCCTTAATAAACTCCTAATTTACTACTCATTAATAGTTAGGTAGTACGTTTAGATATCGGGTAGGATTAGGGATGTAGAATATATTCATGCAGAATAAATGTTTTATAATTACTAATAAAAGGTCATTATGTTAATAATAGGCATGCTAATAAGTAACTAGTTAACAGTGAGACTTTGTCTCTATACTAAAGTGTTACTCTTTTTTTATTATTATTTTATTTCATTTTCATTCATGGCATGCGTAGTTCAATTATTTTTCCAATGAGTAAATGAACTTCACAGTTTTGTATGATTTTGAAATTAGTTGTTGCTTTGAATCAAATGTGAATGTAAGGTTTGTTTGTTTTTTTCTCTCTCTGGTTGGCTTGATTCATAACTCTTTATTTAATAATTGTTCAAAACATTTCTGGAACCGAGGTCACTGAGGAAGTGAGTGGTCAATGAGAGTCATGAGAGTCATGCCTTTGTGCATTTCAGGTGATAATCCAGGATTCTGTGGCGATCCAGGAATTCCTCCTCACGGTTCTCGTCTTGGGGAGGAGTTCAGGCATAAAAGCCTCCTAAGGTTCACGTGCGAAGCGGGCTACACTCTGATCGGATTTTCCGAGCGCACCTGTCTGCAGAACGGGTCCTGGAGCGGAACCCAGCCCGTGTGTGAAGGTAAGGGTCACAGATATGTGTGGAGAGACACACAGGGCGAAATTCACCAGGATGTGGCTTTGCACTTGAGCTTAATTTGATCAGAAAGGCAAATTGTGATCCAGTAAAGGCAACGGCCTAATGAGTAAAAATGTATGCTTGAGAGACTAGGGGTTTTTAGTTTGTGCTATATATTTATAAAGGTTTAAATGTATTCTTAGAAACTAAAGTCGGCTCAAATTACAACGTGTTCTCTTTGTTTCTGAACCCCACTTAACCTGCTGTGCTCACTTTTTCCTGAATTGTACACTGTAATTATTGTAAAATGTATCTTTTGATGCTAACCGGCCTAAAATCGGTAATTGCGAGTTAACTAAATGACTCCGGTTAGTGGAGCCACACAAAAGGCCCTGTCATTAAGCATGGTGTCTAATGATACATTACTTTAATAAGGATTTGTGAATAGCTAACTGCTAATGGAAAAACAGGACGTTTTGACATGATTCAGAGTCTGAGCAAAGGTTTTTATTTTTTTATTGTTACTGAGGTCCCACTTTATATTAAGTGGCCCTAATACTTGTGTACTTACATAGTAACTGGATGTGTACGTAGTATGTAACCACAGTGTAATACACATTGGTACATAGTATCTAGAGCTGTAATATTTCTGTAACTACACACGTAACAACCCTCTGAATGGTTTGTGTAAGTACAAATGTGTAACAGGACATATATAACGACATTTTGTAACAACACTATGTATAAGAGTAATTGGAACAATTTGATCGAGGGGGTGGAGATGGGTAGGTTTAGGGATATGTAAAGTGGGAGGAGTTGGATCTCAAGTTGGTGCACCACTGTAATACCAGTGTACTTACATGGTAACTCCTCAGGAACTGTCCACTTAATAGAAAGTGTAACATTCTGGACACCAACCACAATTTATATGTAAAGCCTAACTTACTGGCCGCTGCTGTGTAACATACGAATAATTACATGGTAAATCTAATATAAAGTGTAACACTTTCTTTACCAAAAAATGCTGTTAGTCCTGTTACACATTTGTACTTTCATTACCAAAAAGTGTTGTTACCAATGTCCTGTTACACATTTGTATTTACACATACCATTCAGTGGGGGTGTTACATGTGTGTAGTTACACAAACATTAGAGCTCTAGATACTATGTACCAATGTGTATTACACTGTGGTTACATACTATGTACACATCTAGTTACTATGTAAGTACACAGGTATTAGGGCCACTTAATATAAAGTGGGACCTTTTTTTTTTTTCTTTTTTTTTTTGCGGTTCCTAGACAATTCAGTTATTTTGCAGCTGACCATATTCATGTTCTTTGTAGTTTTCCTCCATATTTCCAATATGCAGTCCCTGTATGTGTGTTTGATCACTTGACTCTTGCCTGTCACTGTTAGTAAATTTGATACAAATTAGTTTATGTATAATTTATATTTAGTTTAGATTCAGTTAATGGAAATTAACAAATCAAATTTTCTATCTTAACTAACCCACACCTATATATTCACCAATTTCATTGTGCAGCTCCATTGTATATCTCAATCTGTAATTTAGTTAGTCTCAGATGAAAACAAAATAATAAGAGCGCTCAGCAAATAAACCTCATGGAAGCTAGAGTTCTGAATCACCCCAGGAAGTATTAATACCATATTATTAGAGGACAACAACAATGTGCCCAATAGCTTAATGTGTTTTATCACTAATTTGTTTGTTTGTTTTCTGCTACAGACAGTATGATGGGGTTGTGTAAAAGAGATTGATAATATACATCATTTAGGGCACATTCATAATTGAATAGGGGCTTTAACACATGGCTGATACAGATCGCTGTGGGGGGTAACTCCACGGTGGGCTTTAGTACAGTTGTGAGGATACAGACAACACTTTCCAGATACCAGACATAAAACACAAACCTGTTGCTACTTACAAATAATGACTTAAAGTTTGGAAGTATATCTGTTTACAGCAGCCCTCCACTAGGATCCCATTAACTCTTAATCAGTCCAGTTTTTCTCTATTTACTTAAGTTTTATTATTTAATCTGAAAGGATATGAGGGCCAAATTACAGCTACAAATCTTGATGATAATAAAGATTAAGTGAGTCCTCCATGTGACCAACTATTTCAACAACAGTTCTGCTGATTAATGGATGGTAAAACTCCAAACATAATTATGGAAGTTTCATAATGATTTCTTAACTATAACTTAACCAACAACCAGTTGATCTTCAATATGCTCTTGGAGCATAAAAACATCCTTAAATTATTATTTCGTCAATAGAAATGAAAACAAGTATTTTAAATCTAATTTTCTGTTGCACATTGTTCATCATAATTTAGAAAGCGTTATTGAAAGCTGCATCATATGGACACCTGACCAATTTCAGGTTGTTACCGTGCATCAGCAGGTAACATCTTTTTGAATTCTAATAAATCTGAACTCTAATTATTGCTATTTGAAAATACTAACAAAAAACTAATTCAAGTTGGAACTAATTTGATATACCTTGCTAGCAACACTCTAGGCAGAGTGCAAAATAAAGGAATCTGTATCACGATGATCAATACAGCTCAACACCCAGTTTCCTGTGCTGTTTATTCACAAGATTCTATTGAAATTAGTTCACAATAGAAAATGACTTTGATGCATAAAATTCCATGTTCTTTGTTTCTACAATAGCAGTCAAAATGTATAATTTAAATATTATTGACTGTTGCACGCGAGTCGTCATAATTTAGAATAGCACTGTCGTATGGACACCCAACCAATTTAAGGCTGCCATGCATCTCTGTGCTATTAGAATTCAAACTCTAATTAACCGCATTGGAGCGTATCATCTTTACTGCCCTTATCTGAAAATGCCACTTCAAAGTATGAGAATAAAAAAAAAAACCTTGTTAAACGCTCCAACTAATTGGAAATGGAAGTTCATCTACCTTGCCAACAACACTCTGCAGGCTGTAAAACACTGCGCTTGTGGTGTAGTTTCAAGTGTTTTGCTTGTGGTGCTAGCCCTTAGATATGTTTCACAGAAGCTCTTCTCTTACGATTGCTGTTTTCAGTCCCGCAGGGCTGCAGTCTTTTACTCCTCACATTCTTTCTTTAACTTCTTCTGGTCTTTGATTGCCTTCCCAGCTGTATCCTGTGGAAATCCTGGAATGCAGGCCTACGCCAGGATCGTTTTCAGCGATGGTATGCTGTTTCCTAGCTCGGTGACATACGCCTGCTGGGAGGGGTACAAGACCTCGGGTCTCACCACTCGCCATTGCACCACCAATGGCACCTGGACCGGCTCAGCACCAGATTGCATCGGTCAGAACAGCAACCTTTACTCTTTTTGATTACCGCAAAATGTTTTTACCCTGCTTTTGTAATTACACAGGCATTGCTTGTGTAATGTACCCTGTGTGCTTCAGGAGTTGCACTGATAGCTGATGAGTTGTGTCACAAGTCACGTGATCCACCACTGTTAACACCGATTGGACGTGTCAACAAAAGTTATTCTTATTTTGTTCAAAAAAAAGGGGCGACAACAGGAGGAATCGTCATCTCTCCATAAAGTTCAGCAGTTTTAGTTGTGTGATATAGGTTTTGTGTAATAGCTTGTAATGGGGAAATATACAGTGGGGTCCAAAATATGATACCACATTGAAAATCTGGGATGTTAGAAGATTGTTTTAGCCAAAGACAAGTTAACATATTAGTTAGATTCTGCACTATTTCTAGGTCAATAATCTAGGTTCACCCAAAAATGAAAATTGTGTCGATAATTATTCACCCTCATGTCGTTCCAAATCCATAAGACCTTCGTTCATCTTCGGAACACAAATTAAGATATTTTTGATGAAATCCGAGAGGTTTCCAACCCTCCATAGACAGCAAGGGAACTACCATGTTCAAGGCCGAGAAAGGTAACAAGAACATCAACAAAATGGTCCATGTGACATCAGTAGTTCAGCAGTAATTTTATGAAGCTATGATAATACTTTTTGTGTGCAAAAAACAAAAATAACGACTTTATTCAACAATTCTTCTCCCCCGAGTTACCATCTACCGCCATTATCGAGAGTAACACAACACGTGCTTTTATTTAAGCACATTAAATAAATGCAAATTGTAAGCATTTTTGGTCCAAACTCTTTAATTACATGAAGGAGAAAATAATGTGAACCAAAATGTAACCCAAAAGACACAATATTTTGAATATACGGTGCATTCAGAAAGTATTCAGATCCCTGTTTTCACATTTTATGATTTATTATATAATATTAGTTTATTTATATATTTATTTTCCACATCCATCTACAACTCATACACGCGTCTGTCTATACAGTATAAGGACTAACAGCTGAAAATTCATATTAAGTTGTATGGAGCGCAGATTGATGTGAACAGAAATAATAATAATTATTATTATTATATTTACAAGTGCAATCTCTATGAATTATTAAAGAATGTTCACAAACGTTTGAGTCTAGCTTGTCCTCTCTCTTTGCAGTTATCAGCTGTGGGGATCCTGGTCCAATTGCCAATGGAATTTACATCGGAAATGAGTTCATATTTAACAAAACCGTCCACTATCGCTGTAACCCTGGGTATGTAATGGAGCCCCCTGGTTCATCTACTCTACGCTGCAGCAAAGATGGCACTTGGAATCAGACCAAACCAAGCTGCAGAGGTAACTTCCAAACGTACACGATTCTCTCTGTACAGGCAGAGAGGGCAGCATTTCCTGTCACTCTGCAAACAGCATCATGAGAGCTTTTAAAATATATACTTATATTGTGGAGTTCTTCCCAACATCAAAAGCCTTTCAGATGTTTTTGATCTCTTTTTTTTTTGACTTGCCTGGCAAGTGAGATTATTCACTTATGAACTCCAAGGAGATGTTGCCATGAAATGTGTAGGATCTATGTTATCAGATGTCAGAATGAAATTAGCAAGTGGTGCAATGCAGACAGCTCAGCCTCCTCACGATCAGTTCTAGAAAATATCAGATATATGTTTTCGGACGCAGAAAGATATGCGATGGATGTTTGATATTCAGAGTGATTATGTAATCCCATTTAATCATCGTTTCCTCCCACAAGCGATACACTTCCTCCCATTAGCAAATGGAACGTAATGATCAAGGAAAGAAAATAAATAACTCTAAGCCCCTTGTTTAGCATACTATTCTTTCAGATCTTCCTTTTCTGCGTCTGAACAAGTGAAAGAAGGAGGTGCTGGGTTTGGACACATCTTCCGTCAGTAATAATGATGGTGATGAAATCAGGGTTGTCGGCTGTTCAGAATGCCTCTAAAATGCATTTCAGTTCCCATTCCTTTAGTTTGAACTGAGGTAGCAAACAGAATATGGAATTTGAATTTGAATGTAGGACAGTCAAAATAAAATTCTAAATCACTGCTGTAAGTGTAGGCTTTTATGCTACATGGGGTAAATACTTTTGTATTACAGTATACAAATGTAATACTATATATGTAATACTATATATGTAATACTATATATTACAGTATACAGTATATGGTAAATACAGAAACAATACTTTTGTATTGATAACCAATGTTTAAAAATAGTATAATTGTAAAAGCAGTAAAATAGTATAATGTAAAATAGTATAATCATTAGGCATGCAACATTTATGAAATCATTAATTTGGAGATTATGTGAAACTTTTAAAAATGTCATTTGTTACACCTCAGGACCATTCATGAAGGCAAAAAGGTGATCAATAACATGGTGTTCAGTTGCAGTAAAAAAAAATATTCCCTTAATGCATTCTTATAGATTTTATTGTAACATTTAGTTGTTGCCAAAAAAAAAAATTGTGTTAAGCATCAATTACCAGTGGGGACAGTACATTTCCATAATGCTTTAATTTATGCCAAATTTTAAAGTTAGTATTTCTTTTTGGTAACACTTTAGAATAGGGAACACTTATTCACTATTAACTACGACTTTTCCCTCAATAAATTCCTAATTTGCTGCTTATTAATAGTTAATAAGGTAGTTTTTAAGTTTAGGTATTGGTTAGGATTAGGGATGTAGAATAAGGTCATGTAGAATAAGGCATTAATATGTGCTTAATTAGTACTAATAAATGACTAATATTCAAGTAATATGCATGCTAATAAGCAACTTGTTAAGAGACCCTAAAATAAAGTGTTACCTTATTTTTGTCACGATCGCTACTGTGAGGGAGCGCAGAGCGAGGAACGAGGAGACGTGGAGTACATCAACAAGGAGACTTTTATAACATCAAGGGAACCAGGAAAACACACGTAGCAGAGGAGGTTGACATAAACAATACCGGACGAAGGAAGACAGGGCAGACTACACTTTAAATACTGGAGCAAATGAAGATAATTAACAAAACACAGCTGGAAACAAATGATGAACTAATCAGGGAACATAATCGGATCAGGAAGGACCAAATATGGGCATAAACTGAACATGGAACACGTGGGGGAGGAAAACACATGACACGGGACTGACAATTTTTTAAATGTTATATGAATGCAATACTTTTACCTTAAAATCTGTTTCTGTGTTGTTTCTTTTTTTTTTGATGGTATTGAGAAATATGTGCAATCAGTTTTCTACATACAGTATCACTGAGTAAATTTTGAGACAATTAGTCAAATTATTAATTTAATTATATGTTTTCTCACAAAACTTGGACTAATGAAAATCTTTTGCAATGTGAGTGTGTTAAATTTCTTTAAATTGCAATGCAGTAATATACTAAATTCCAGGGCCCGGTTGCATGAAAGCCCTTATGCTAAGAAATCCCTTAGTTATTAGGTTAAGGGAGCCCTTAGTGAAACTTGTGTTGCAAGAAAAAAACCCAAGGGTCAACTTAAGGAACCTTAAGGCTGCCATTGAGTATTCCCCTTAATTATTTAAGTGTTCCCTTAAGTGTTGCTAGTAACCATTTCACCTTAATAAATTTAAGGGACCAAAAGAGCTCCCTTAAGTCATCTTAAACTCAGTATCTGCAGGATTTTTAAACTCAAATGTAAGACTTAAGACATTTTTTTAAGACCTGCACAAATAAAATATCATATGAGCGCAGTAGGGCAGTGACTATGGTAACATATTAAACTGTAAAATGACTGTAAAAAGCATGACTTACAGGTTTTCACAAAACAAAAAGTTTTATATAATTTTTTTAAGTAAATGGACGAGTTGTATCAATTAAGATATAAATGTAAACTATCATTATTAATCAAATATTACATTAATTAAATAACAATATAAATATAATTTGTCTTAATTGTTTAGATTATTGTAATGCATTATCTTGTCGGTCCACCTGTTCACATTTACAACTCTGCGTGTTTGCAGCGTCAAAACATGGGTTAATTTTCACATTTGGTAAATTTTCCATCATTGGTCAGCAGGAGGCGCTTTCACTGCAGAAACAAAGCGGTTTCCTCAAAGCAGCGCAGAAACGGGCAGCGCTCATGCTTAATGTTTGTCTGAGTTTTAGTTGGTTAGGTTTGTATTTCATTATGATTGTCATAGATATGTATACATATCTGTTTATTGTGAGATGTAGTAACCATAGTAACCGCGGCGCCCATTGCCGTATGTTGCCAGAAACTACTGTGAAACGCTTAGTATAAACACTTAGGTAAGGGTGACAGTTAAGACGTTTGTTGCAACGCTCCTAAAGAAATCCCTTACCTCAGGGATTTTTTCCCTCTCAGGGATACCCCTAAGTCAAATTACTTAAGGACTTTCATGCAATCGGGCCCAGGATTCCATCCAGTGAGCATTGGTCAATTCCAATTCCACCTCATAAAAATTAAAAGAGAGCCAATTCTTAAATACTGAATACTGTTGTGGTGGTGTTTTTCAGTCATAATGTGTGGTCAGCCGCCAGCTATCCACAATGGGCGAGTGGAGGGCTCAGACCTGCAGTGGGGCTCTAGTGTTACCTACAGCTGCTTTGAAGGATACCAGTTGTCCTCTCCTGGAATAGCCACATGTGAAGGGAACGGCACATGGCGTGGTGAAATCCCTCAGTGTCTGCGTAAGTACTGTTCTGTTCCATTAACAGAAAACAGAAATAAACTCCATTAGCACATCCATGAAAAGGGGATGTAAACAATGTGTTTTGCTTCAGTAGACAGCATATTTAATTACAAATTAAAATTAGGCTGTGAGGGATATAAGTACAGTCCGATTTGTGCTAATATACTTTACGGCGCTTTCTGCAGTTCGCTCTCACATTTGATTAAGAAAAAATAATAACTGATAGCCAACCAAATACATCTTCTGCGGTATAAATAATATAGCAAGATCTCTACCATCTTGACATATTTCTGCCATCACACCATTCATACCATCATAGTGCCCAGCCGTAAATCCACTTCTGTCATGACAACTCTCAGAGGGATTGGCATGGTAATGTACATGACAATGTTAATGTATTTGGTCTTGGCGGAATAGATCTGCTACGCTGTTGCTGCTGCAGAGCAAGTACCGAGACTTGCTACTGCCAATACATCCAGACCAATCAGCTGTGCCATGTGATAATGATGCCATTTGGTCAGATTGAGTTAGACCTATCGGACTTCGCCATCTAGAGTTTCATGCCAGAACCCTGTATATATGGGCCAAAAGTTGATATTTTCTGCGGCGGCTGTTGTTGTGTTTAGAGTATTGTGTCGCTATGATGGAAGGTTCGTGGCTTGACTGAAATTGTGTGAAACGCAGCTACAGCACATCAGCTACAGCTACAGCACACCTGTTTTGACATTTTCAATACAAGCGTCAACACATCACAAATGGATCCCTCAAGTAGCCTGAATTTCCGGCATGCAGCGTAAGAGGTACGAGGTGCATGCAGAGAATCTGCTGTTAAATCCTTCTAGCTTTTATTGTAAGCCTTTGACACAATGTCAGCTGTTACAAAAAAAATCCTCGTTAAAAGTGCCAGAAAAAAAGAAACCATATCGTAAGTACACACACCAAGAAGCACTATTATATGGAAGAGAACAGGGCTAGTTGTCTGACGGAGAAGATGTCACGAAGACTATATCCCAGTAAATAAAGACACAAATGTTTGTTTTCTCCAGCAGTGGTTTTGTATGCTGGTTTCAAACTCCTTGAAATCAAACTTGTTGATCAATACCTTTGATCATCCAAACTAAATTGTGGTCACATTTTATTTATCTCACTATTAACAAACCATTAACAACGACTTTTGCCTCGATAAATTCCTAATTTGCTGCTTATTAATAGTTAGTAAGGTAATTGTTAATTTAGTATTGGGTAGGATTAGGGATGTAGAATATGGTCATGCAGAATATGTGCTTTATAAGTACTAATAAACAGCCAATATGTTAATAATAGGCATGCTAATAAGCAAGCAACAGCCCTACTTTTAAATCAAATATTAAATTAAATTATATAGCATACAGGGTTAAAGAAGTCATCGCTTGAAACTGTGAAATAATATGTAATATATAAGGGCAGGCTTCTAAATTACATGAACTATAGTGTGAAAACATGTCTTGCTTTTTGCCTTTGGAAAAAGGATGACAGCTAGTCCTGGTACACGCAGTACCTCACGATGCAGCTCATTCTGAAAACTGCAGTCTGGTTGATATTCAGGCATTTCAAGTCCTCCTAGATAACACTTCAGCTGCGCTTCCTCCACTGGCTCCCTATACCTAGTAGAATCAAGTTTAAACATTTGTCCAAGCGTCAAAGCAGTCACTGGTCAGGCACCTTCCCACATCCAATCTATGCTGAGGCCTAAGACTATTTGGCCACCAAGCATTTGATGAAATCAAGTTCTCCTTCAAATGAAAAAGTGTGTCTACTGTTAAATCTTCAGAAGCAGACTCTAGACCTACTTCTTTCAGCAGCTGTTGTTGTATTAAAACCAAATTGTTGTTGATGATTTCATATTTTTTGTTAATTTTTGGCTTGTTTATTTCCACGATATTACATTGTATCTATATTAGCTGTAATTTACTAGTAGCACTTTGCCATCAGTTGATCCTGTCTGAAATGTGATGCTAAAGCATTTTCATTTTCTAAATGCCTTAAATACCTCAAAAACAAGAGAAGCACCTGAGAATACAAATAAACAGCACAACTATAACAGTTTGACTACTAAAATGCAATTAAAAGTATTTTTCTTTCTTTCTTTCTTTCTTTTTTTGGGGGTGGGGGTCCTCACAGTAGACCTTTTTGTCTGTTGATGTTTTTCAAATTCAAACACACAAGCAACTTTCACTGCTAAATTACACTCTTGAAAAAAGAAAGTAGCTGAACTGAGATAATGTTAGAACTAGCTGACTTTTTCAATGGTGTCCTTTACAGCCGTGTTATGTGGAGATCCAGGCACCCCTGCAGAGGGCTTCATAGAGGGCCGGCAGTTCACCTACAAATCAGAGGTGTCATTCTACTGCAGACCTCCATTCCTGCTGGTGGGCTCCTCAAGAAGAGTTTGCGAGGCGTACGGTTCATGGAGTGGAATACAGCCTTCTTGCATTGGTGATCCACTATGTAGCTGGGAAAAAAGCAATGCAATTCCATTGCCATGTGATACATGCACACACATTTATTTATCTATTTAAATAAATTATTCTAAAAGGTGTGAATGTCTATTTATAGATCCAACCAACAATGCATGTAAGGATCCCGGAACCCCAGCATATGGAATTCCAGTCCAGGCTCAGGGATTTGAGGTGAGAACAAATGACATTCAATCATTTCCTGTCCTTTAGTTGAGTAAATAACAGGTTGCGTTTCAGGGTTTCAGTCTCAATAATGTAATTCTCTTCTTTCAGGTTGGAAGTCAAATTTTCTTCAGATGTCGGAAAAACTATCACATCCTCGGCTCAACAACGAGAACGTGTTTAGAAAATTTAACATGGAGTGGGATGCAACCAGAGTGTGTTGGTAATCATCAATTTATACAGATTCTGTTCCAAAAGCTAGTGAGCTGCCCATGCTGGCAGCATCATAGTGCCATGAGCATGAAAGCTGTTCTGAGAAACTTTGTTCTTTTGGCCAAATTCTAAATTAACATCGCATGTATCCATTGCACAGAAGGCAATACCAGGTTGCATTGTGACAAGGTAATTGAAAAAAATAAATACAAATAAAATCTACCAAAATCAAAAAGATGGAAAAAAATAAGACTCATGAATGTAACGCATTCAATATTGAAAAATATTGCTAAAAATAAAATAACTCTGATTATGAATAGAAGATTTTCCACATTGAGTGTTCTACGTATTATTATATCGCCCACACACTATGAGAGTTTTGCTAACACTTTATTTTAAGGACCAATTCTCACTATTAACTAGCATGCATATTACTAGCATATCAGCTGTTTATTAGTGATTATAAAGCACATGTTAATGCCTTATTCTGCGTGAACATATTTTAGATCCCTTAATCATACTCCATTCCTAAACTTAACTACCTTACTAACTATCAATAAGCAGCAAATTAGGAGTTTTCTGAGGCAAAAGTCATAGTTAGTAGTTAGTTAACAATGAGAATTGGACCTTAGGGATGTAGAATATGGTCATGCAGAATATGTGCTTTATAAGTACTAATAAACAGCCAATATGTTAATAATAGGCATGCTAATAAGCAACTAGTTAATAGTGAGATGTGTTATCTAAATTTTAACATCATATTTGTAATAACTGTTGGGTAACAGGTCAACACAATAAAATCACAATAATATATATCAATAGTGTCATTAATAAGATTTAAAAATTTGAAGTGTGTTCTTAAATTAGACTTAATTATTTTTAAATGTCAGGTTGTCAAGCTGTTATGTGTTTATATGTTGTAAGTTTATTCAATTTATTAATTATAACATTTGATTTCATGTAAAGTAAGGTACGAGAGGCCATGCTGTGAATACAGTCGCAGCTGAAGAGCATTTGTTAGGCCTGATTAGGCCTGATGCAAAGCAGAGTACATTCATAATACAGCACGTCTTCGAGTTCCCTATTGCTTGTATACAACAGTTACCACACGATACAATTATTAAAGTCACACACACATATTACGGGGACTCTCCATAGGCGAAGTTTTTATTACTGAGCCAATCATATTTTTCTATCCCATAACCCTACCCCATCACATAAACATAACCCTCACAGAAACATTTAGGCATTTTTTGTATTTTTATTTAAACAAACAAACAAATAAACAGACCATTTAGTGTGTTTTTAAAGCCAGTTGGTTTATAAGGACACAGGAAGGGTCCTCGCAAACTATGTTAACATTGTTTTAACAATGTCATTATACACAGTTGACCATGCAAAAAAAGTATACGTACAAACACACACATGTCAATTTATATACACTTTTTTTGACAGGGGGATGGGCATGGTCCTGATGCAGAACAGCTGTTTATTAGTGATTATAAAGCACATGTTAATGCCTTATTCTGCGTGAACATATTTTAGATCCCTTAATCATACTCCATTCCTAAACTTAACTACCTTACTAACTATCAATAAGCAGCAAATTAGGAGTTTTCTGAGGCAAAAGTCATAGTTAGTAGTTAGTTAACAATGAGAATTGGACCTTAATATATATACTGTATATATATATATACAGTGGCGGCTCCTGCCAATTCTCTCATGGGGGGGGCAAGTGTTTGCATGATTAACGAGTATAGGTCTCCCATTCAATTGATAAATTAACGGCTAGTTAAAGATGTAAAGGAAACTGAACTACTACAGTATTAATTAAAAATAAACTGACTCTAACAATCAATCTCTTGCTCTCCTTATGTTGGGCATGGTCCTGATGCAGAAATAACAACTTCAGCAGGGGTCACATACTTCATTAAATAGTTAATAAACAGTTTATAATATAAAACAACAGGGACTCTTCATACACAAGCCATTTGAGAGAATGAGTTTGCAGACTGGCTAATTAATATTATCGTTACTAAATATTCCCTTTTCATTTCAGGTATAAAGCTAAAGCAGTTGTAACTGTCCGTAAATTATTTATTTGCCAAACGAATCATTGGTTTGTTGGTATGTGGATGATATTATGTACAAGGATAAGGACAAGCTGTCCACAAGTCGCTCGCCCAAGCCTGTTGCTGCAGATCTCGAATAATAAATATGACATTGTACATTGTATGTGATGCAAAAATAACTTGATTAAATCAAATGAAAAAAACAAACAAACATTGTAACTATATTTTAATGTTTTCTCAAGCAAGTTGTGAAAGTCCACTGAAAACATATCTTCATAGACAATCATAGCAAACAAATTAATCTATTCGATCTAATCATTTGGCAGCACGCTTGAGCAAACGAATCAGTCTAATCAATTTCTGAGGATTTTTTTTTTTTATTATTATTACGTTTGTTTTTTCAATGCTTGACAATCTGGATGCATATATATATATATATATATATATATGTCATCTCCATTTACTGTTGGCGGCCAGAAAATCTAGTCTAAAAACAGAATTAGAGTATCACAGTGTTAGCTTAGCAACATGCTAACAGCAAACTCTATTTAAATCAGTTGGAAGTGAGATCTGATATGCGCTACATGTGAAGAGCACTATTTGCTGCCTAAGTAGGGCACTTATGAGGTTCCATTTCACTTAGCATACTGCCTCAAACGGAAGTTTCCCGTGTAGGCGTCTGACAGCAAGTCAGTTCCTTAGGTTTTGGAACACAGCCATAGCGTTAAATCAGAAACAAGGTTTCATCAGTGTGTGACTGATGATGTACTATCAGGAAGACAAAGTAGGTGAGGAGAGAGAGAGAGATCTTTACACAGGAAATTACTGCAGAAGGGCATTGTTTGAAGAAGTACAGATTACTTCAGTGTTATGACGGCTGAGGGTGCTGATGTTAAAGATGCTGACAGCTTAGCAGAGATAAGTTTGCTCTTGCAAATCTACTTTTTGATAGAAGTTCTCTGAGCAGTGTCATGCACTTGATCCTTGCCACTGTCCCAGTGATGATCCTTTAAGCTGTATGTGTGAATTCCACGTTGTGATGCTTTTGTATTGAAATGATTGCTGCAAGAGGAACATGTGGCCAAAAGAATTAAAGTCAGCTGAGTTTAAACAGCTTGTACATAAATTTGAGATACATGGACCACTTTGACAGAGCGCCACACCAAATCCTTAGGGCGTCTCGCCTGTGTAAAGCAGTCAAACTGTCAGAAGCTGAGAAGCAGTGAGAATTGAGTTGACGAAAAGTGAGGTGTGAGGACATGGCTCATATATTATGGAAGATAGCAGCACTCAAGGCATGTCCCAGAACGTTTCTGTCAGGGGTGTGGCTTTATCTCGACTGTTCTGTAGTATGCAGCTGAAACTGCACTCTAAATATTTCTGATATTGCTTTTATTGCGATTCTCTACTTATTTAGGGATGCTCTGGTCAGGATTTTTAAAACAGCAACATTGGTTCGAATTATAAAACTATTATAAGTATATCCAACACCACCCGGATACATGCAGTACACTCATGTTAAGCTGTGTACTATATGGCATATCTCAACTGCTTGATTGTTTATATTGTCACAAAATGTAAACTATATTATCGACCAACAGTATATTAAGAGTTATAGTATTTCCATCTTTACCTACATATATGCAGTATCTCATACAGCAATGCATACCAATGTATATGCTACTGTGTGTATAGCAAATCTCAACTGCTGGATTGCTTGTATCTTTGCAAAATCTAAACAATTCTATCATATAGCACTAATATGCTAAATGCCACTACAAGTCATGAACTGTCACAAAGCAAGGCCAGACACAACAGATAAGTGCAAAACAGGATGGTTTATTGACTTGGTAAGTGGATGACTGGAATAGGTGAGTTAAAGGCAGGTGAATGTCAACACAGTGAATGGTTCCAGGGTGCTTATCTGAGTTCTGATGGAGAGGATCGTATGCCGGTTACGTTGGAGATCGTGGAGCCGTTTCCACGGAGTCGTTGGAGGATCGTGGGAGGAACAGCAGGTAATTCGTTCTAGGAGATTTTGGCAGAGAGAGTCCAGAGTAGTTCGTAGGAGTGAATGGTAGACCGGACAGTGAGTGGCTGTGCTGTGTGTGTATTTGTAGTGTGGCTTGATTGGTGACAGCAGGTGCGGGTGATCAGAACTCAGGTGACTGTGATCGGGTAATTATCCTGGATGGTGACTGAAGTGACTGTGATGACTCCCTGACATGAACGTATTCATAATGTCTAAAAACATTGTGATTTTCTGGAAAGCTTATTTGAAACAATATTTATTGTGAAAAGCACTTAAACTGACTTGACTAGACTTGACTTGGCTCAAGTAGTGGCATGATTTTAGGCCAGAACAATTAGTTTGTCCATTAAGGGGTTGAGTTTTTTTTTTTTTTTTAATATTCAACTTATCTAATAATGCAAGGTGGCCAAATCAGGTTTGTTACAGTAACCATAGGCAGGGCCGCATTAAGACCTCACTGGGCCCCGGGGCTATGACTTATTGCAGGGCCCCCATCACAATAATGATATATATAGCTTAAAATAGGATTTTTATCGGTAACACTTTATTTCGATAGTCCACTTTAGACATTCTATTAACAGTAAGTAACTTTGCAACTACATGTCAACTAGCAGTTAGTAGAGTATTAGTAGACTGTCTGCTTAATATCTTCTAACACTTTCTTTGTCAACTTATTCTACTAACCCTAAACCTACCCTAACAGTCTACTCTGAGAGTTAGTAGACATGTAGTTGCAAATTAATGAAAATTAGTTGACATGTAGTTGACATGTAGTTACAAAGTTACTTATAGTTAATAGAATGTCTAAAGTGGACTATCGAAATAAAGTGTAACCTTTTTATCCAATCAAAATGTTTTGATGCATTGCAATTTCACAATTCTTGTTACCAATTCCAGTGTCACAAAATAAAAAAATAAAAAAATACTAGCCTAAGTAAAAACAAACTTACTGAAGGCAAGTAATCAGTCATGCATTACAGTAGAACAAAGAAATTGACCTACAAACACTTAAAGCACTGAATAAGAAATATTATATTGTATAAAATAAATAGACTACAAATAGACTGAATAGTCTTCACTGCATAAATTCAATATACATTATTTTACAAAAGCGATTCGGTCAAGAACAGTGAGTGATTTTCTTTCTAATGTTTAATTTTCATTATTGACACAAATGGCAACAGCAGCTACAACCCAGCATTTTTTAGAGTGCAGGATCTCATAATAGCGAACTAGTGCACATGCTTTATCTTTAACTATTAACGTTCATTTAAGACACAAATGACTGTTGACGAGGAGACAGGCATTTTGACACATAAGTATGTGTATTCGAACGTTTAAACACAAGGCGCGAAAAATAACTAGTTTAGACTGGCGGTGTACGAGCAAGTGCGCTCCGCGCGTATCAGAAACCGTCTTAATGCGCGCGTTTGCCAAAATGAATTCTGCCCCACTGCTTAATGTCCCTGAACAGTTAAATTAGTTTTTAAACCAAAATGCTTAAAATGCGTTTAAATGAAAAGCTTACATCATGACGCGCAAAATGAATTTCTCAACCCATAAGCGAATATACTAGGCCTATAGAGTTTGTGCAAACACAAAAAGCAACATCTATCAAGTTAATAATCAAACTAAATTAAAATCTGTGGGGATGATGACGCTGTGTTTTTGTCTGCTCCATGTGTCCGGTCCATTTGCGGTTCCACAACTCCCACTTCATCATCAGCTTTAGTAATATAAACTAGCTGTGAATTTTAATGACTAACTCATGTTTTCCCCTCTCTCCTCATTTTTTTCTCTCACTATTTGTTTTAGAATAGTTGACATTTTTACTTATCGAAGATTGTTCTTTGCATGACCATTTCTAGATTACACCAGAATGAAGTGAAGAGAGGTACATGCAGACATCACCTGATAGATAGGCTACGTGCAGTTTGTTGAAAAGTAAAATATATAGGCTAATAAATGCATTTGATTGGTAAACCAAATTCAAATGTGACATTTTAATCTCTAATGGTAATGCATGGAATTTATGGGAAAACTCCGGAAAAACTAAATAATAGCGCTAAAATGTGAGGGGCGTGGTGGTGCTTTGCCGATCGGCACTACCAATGTCCGTCAATCTACTCCTCAGCCAATCACGGGTCCCCTCCTTGCTCGGGTGTCCCGGGGCTTCAACCCCGCCTAGCCCAATGGTTAATGCGGCCCTGACCATAGGTGTTATTTGTGGGTGGGAGGTGTGGGGTATATTCCCACCACTTTTTGCTAAAGTCCATTTTGTTCTTACCATTTTTTTAAAGTAGCTGCAAAAGGCATGTTTAGTAGATCCATCATTCTTAATTTAATTCATACATGTAGCAAGTAACACATTTGTAACAAGTAACAGATCATCATGGATGTGATGTGTAAACCGTGCAATGGATGTATGAGGAGTTATAAAAATAATGGCATAAAAAATAAATAGCTACAGTCTCTGGACCACGTATATGTTATTTTATTTGTGTTATCAAAGTAATGAAATAAACAAAAAAAGCTTTCATTTACACTCATTTAGAGTAAATATGTCACTCTCATGGAGATAAGCAAACTAATGACATGAAATCATTATCCAGAAGTAAAAAAAATGCATGAATTTCAGCTGTAAATATCTGTAGTTTATGCGTCCTAATATCAGTAGTGATGTTCTAATATGTCCACCTTAGTTCAAATAAGCCTTATGCTTATATATTTTTTTTTTTTCTTCTTTCTATGTTGCAAAATACATAATAATAATAATAAATTACAGAAACATTACTGAACATAATACTAATGAAATACAAGGCATTTTAAAAAAAATTCAGCTTCTTGATATATGTGAAAATAAAATTAATAAAATTATGATAGGGTCTTATTATGTTTTTCATATAGAAGAGATATAGAGGGGGGAAAAGTTAACACTTTATTTTGATGCTCAATTTTAGACATTCTACCTACTAAGTAACTTTGCAACTATATGTCAAGACTGTCTGCTTAATATTTGCTAACAATTTATTTTGATGGCACACATTCTACTGACTATAAGTAACTTTGCAAGTGCGTCAACTTATTCTACTAACCCTAACAGTAATGACTAATATTCTACTAATACTCTAATGAGAGTTAGCTGACATGTAGTTGCAAATTAATAATAAGAGTTAGTTGGCATGTCATTACAAAGTTACTTAAAGGTAGTAGAATGATGTCTAAAGTGGACTATCAAAATGTGTACCCCAAAAAAATAAACTTATTAAAAGAAAGAAAGAAAGATGGCATGAAAAAAGTCTGACTTACTTAAGTCTGACCATTAGGCTCATTTCCTCAGAATCACCAAAATACTTGCGTTCATGGAATTGCCCATTGGAAGTAATATTGGCTCCAATCTATGGTTGATCAGTTGGAACATCACTAATTGTTTTCTTTCTCTTTCACTTTTCAGCACATGCCTGTAGACAGCCTGAGACGCCATCTCATGTAGACGTGAAGGCTATAGACCTGCCTACTCTAGGTTACACACTCATGTATACATGCCAAGATGGTTTCTACTTATCTGGAGGATCAGAGCACAGGACTTGCAAAGCAGATGGGAGGTGGTCAGGCAAACCTCCATTCTGCAAAGGTACTGAAACAACTGGGCTAGTTTAGGTATGGGGTAGGATTAAGGGATGTAGAATATAGTCATGAAGAATAATGCATTAATATGTGCTTTATAAGTGCTAATAAACGGCCAATATGCTAGTAATGTGCATGCTAGTTAATAGTGAGAATTGGTCCCTAAACTAATGTGTTACCATATTTTTACCATTTAAGACTAAATATATAGACAGAATAGCAGTGTCTGCATTTATAAATGTATGAAAGATATTCATGTCTGTCAAACTGTTGTAGAAGTGACTCATTCTCAGAAAAACTACAGCAAGAAACTTTGATTAACTGTCATTACCATTGTACAGGTTGTATCCACAAATGTAAAACGATCAATTATTTGCTCTATTTTCTAGTTGGACCAAAAATAAACAGCAAATCAAATGAGGATCCAGACCTGCAGAAAAACAAAATTCGTGGTATAAAAACTTTCAAGTTCCCCTTAAATGATCCATTTTGCTGTCATCAAAAATAAACTTGGCCTACATGAAGTTGAACTATGGTCATTGGAAATAATGGGCCTGTAATGTTGTATTTCTGAAAATGTTATTTTTAAAATGTCAGCGTAACAAAGATAAAGGTGAAGTGTGATTATTTTCGGTGTTAAAATATGACTGCCTATCCCGCTTTGACTGGCAAAGACCAACTATTTGTAAACCTTTCATAGGTGTTGTAGTTTTTGGGAAACGTGTTTAAAAATTATTTTTGCAATTCCATTTAGTGCTGCTAGTAGGACAGAAATGACATATTTCACCTTTAATGTTTAGCAGTGTCCAAAAGTTTTTGGACACTTATAATACTCTGCTTTTCTCAGAACTAACTTCACTTTTCTTCACAATTGGTTTAAGTCAATGAAATCAAGGGTTAAGTCAATTAAATCAACTAACGCATTTACCAGTATGAAGTTTATCACATTCTTGTTCCACTAATATCTCAAATCCAAACATAAAGTGTCTAAATTTTTATGTATTTATTTTTAACAACATACAACTACAACATAAAAAAAATAAAAAATAAATATATATATATATATATATATATATATATATTGTTACCGTAGCAATTACATTCATACATTTCCATGAAATGTTTTCTGTATGTGTTGTTTAGTTCCTGCAGACGTGTTCTCTTTGAACTCTGGTTGGGCTGGATTCTATGAGTATTTGGGAAAGAGACAGGCTGCCACAGTAACAGTCAATGCATTCAATGCCACCACCAGCCGGGTCAACGTCACTCTTCTGGAGCAGAGCGGGGTGCACATCAAACTCTCTGGTACGTTGGAGTTTTCTGCCAGGTTTTGCCACCATGTTCATTGAAGACACTAGGGTTGGGTAATATGATGGATATATTGTACGACAAAACATGTGTCAGTTGGTAGAAATTTTGCTATATTGTTTATATCTGTAAACATATCCACACAGATGTCAGTGGGCAGGACTACTTTAGGTGATTTTAGGTTACACTTGAGCACAGTGAGAAACATGGACTAATGTGTGAATGTAAAATGGAATGAAGAATGCTATTAAGGAGTGTAGATAGAGTTATTTGTTGGTGAGTATAGAAATGAACTGATATGCGGTCAGCTGCTACGGTAACAAGATGACGTTCCATTGATCCAATTGTTGTCTTCTTTGAACATATTTAGGAGTCTGCTCTTACGTATTAAACATGCTGAAAGAGAAGAATTTTCTTACTTTGGAAGATGGAGAGTGAATAATTGAATTAGCATTGCATCTTATTTCTTCAGTGCTGAGATTACATCCAATTTCTCACATTAATTGAACAGGCTTGATAGCTATGGATGCTTTCCACATTTACCAAATATGTTTTCCTTTGCCCCACTTCCTAGTCCTAGACCAAAAATAAAGAGAAAAGCATTACAAATGCAGGTTTATAAAATAAATTCCAGATGATGGATATTGTTGGTTATTTCAGTTAATTATTTCCTTATAATGTTTCTTCTTCTTCTTCTCCTTCTTCTTTTTTTCTTCTTGGGTTATTTTGCAGGAACTTACAAGAAAGAAGAAAATCATCTAATATTAAAAGTTTACCAGATAAGAGGCCCAACAGAACAATATTTTAGCAAATTCAAAAACGATAACTGGGCAATGGATGGATATGTGAGTAGTACAAAAGTGGTAATAATAAGTTAATAAAGCATTGAATTTTAAATGGTTATGTGATTTCCAATATTGCATTGCAGAAAAAAAATATATATATTACCTTTATCTTTGACAATCTAGTAAAATTTTTGAAAGGCATTGTTTTGGCAAAATAGGGCTATATTTTAAAAAGTTTTTTCCTGTTATACCTTCATGTTTATTTTTTATATAGGTTACTGCAGAAACGGAGAAAAAAATGTTTGTTTACCAAGGGCACATTCACAGCAAGGATTTTGGGAAGTTTCAGTTAACAAGACAAGGTACATAGATACATTATATATATATATATATATATATATATAGAGTACATGAATTAGTATTAGAATTTGAAACGTTTATAGATTCAATACTTATTTAATTTATGATTCTGAACAGATTGGTCATTTCAAATTATTTATTCTGAATTCTGCCTCAGGTCTTATTACCACAGATATGGATCCATCTAATCCTCACTACGGCACAAACAGCAGTTCTGTGGCAGCTGCCATTCTAGTGCCCTTCTTTGCGCTTATTTTATCAGGGTTTGCCTTTTACCTCTACAAACACAGGTAAGAGCAACTGACTTTTCTGTCTTGTGTGTTGATGTTATTTGTCCGTAATGAATGTGAATCGGCATTGTGTCACTGCAGTGATGGGAAACTCCTTTGCCAAGCCAGTAATTGTGACTGATTTTGCATCTGCTTTCAGACAGTTAGCAATTAAAATCTCTTGAAATGCCAATGAGTTCAAACCAAGGCAATGCTAAAAAGAAGCATGGGAGTTTTCCTACACAAACAAAACAATGTGACAAAGTTGTCATGAAACATGACAGTTTTCCAATATTAAAATAATAAAAAAAATTGGCAGGGCTCTATCACAAGGCACAGATGACAATGAGAGACCCAAAGACCTGGCCGCCTCCAGGTAAGTCACCGGAAGCTAATGCCACAGGCGACGAGCCCTTTACAGCCTCACCTTCATTGTCTGAACTTTATTTTCTCATCTGGTCTGAGGCAGGACAGAGCGCAGGAATTATGGGAAATGAAGTGACTTGCATAATGTGTTGTAGTCCCATATTAGAATGTCATTTCCGTCAACCCTAATTTGACCAACTAAAAGTCATCCCGTTTATTTCTGTTTGTGTACATTTGCCACCAGAATATCATGAGAATTGTGTCTGATGTGGTGATGCGCCAGTGTCTGTGAGTCAGTGGGAATATGAATTGGGTATGGGATATAGGTAATTTATTTAGATTTAGACCATACAATTTGAGCAAGATCATAAATCATCCACTGCCATCTGAGCAAGCCTGGGAATCAGTTGCAGTATTCAAAATTTAGACCGTCAAGAAGTCAGTGACCTTTCAAAAAAAAAAATTATGTTTCATTTTTTTTTGGTTTTAGTTATTGGTGGTAAAAAGCAGCAAAGTTTCCAGTTGAATAAGGAGAGAAATTGTTAAACTGCCATGATCAGAATAGCATACTACCATACATATACATATAGTAGAATACCTAGATTATCAACTACATTTGCCAAAATGCATTATACAACAGAGCATAATGCACTTGGAATGGTAAAACATAATGCACTCAATTTGATCTCACATTTCAGTATGCTAAATGAATTGAAAATTGACTCATTACAGTATTTGATCAGATCAGCCAAGAGTTTTACTCAAAATTGAAATAAAATGTAAAATAATTTGTCATGTGACAAACACAACAACACTTGACAAAGCAGCATACTGCTAAAATGTGTACTATTTGGCGAAAAAGTAGGCAATAATTCAGCATATAGCACAGAGTATGCTAGTATTCTATAGGCATTATTGCACCATAAATGTTTCAAGCAGTAGTATGCCACATTATCTCCTGACCTCTTTGCCAAGACCTCATCACATTACATTTGCAATTCAAGCAAGTGGCATCCTCTCATCCTCTTGGAAATAAACATTATATTGCATTTATTATTTTGCATACAGTGTTGCATAAAAATGTCCCTAGAAGTAGAAGGTCAAGTCGACCACAATGCATAGTGAGATACAGTGTTCCATGTAGTAAGGATATTTCTACAAAGGACACAAGCCATATGGACTACTTTTATAATGCTCTCATAGTGCTGTGAATAACAGCTGCTCAGACATTCTACATAATATTACAACATTTAGCATTTTATGGAAGAATGTATAGTGTGGAACTGACATAAGGGTGAGTAATTGCCCACATTTTAATTTTGTCATGAACTGCTTCTATGTTGTTGAATGAAAAATATTCAGTTGGTTGTATAATATATATTTTTTCTTGTCCTAAATTTGTAATTTAACCCGGCTAACACATTTGTCACTTCCCATTGTTAGAAGAGGACATTACGTTCTTTTGTTTTAGGTTTGATCTAACATGTCTAATGTTTATGTTGTTCTTCCATAATTGAAACTTACACTGGAATGTGTTGTAACAAATGTAAACAAATTCACAAATTTGTGTTTTGGCTTTGAAAATAGTTCCTATTCCTCTTAACCATCTTTGTTTTTCCACCTTTCCAGAACAAGACCAAAAGTTCAGTACAACGGATATGCAGGTCACGAGAACACTAATGGACAAGCTTCATTTGAGAATCCCATGTATGATACAAACATGAAACCAACAGAGGCAAAGGCTGTGAGGTTTGATACGACCCTCAATACAGTCTGCACAGTAGTATAGCCTTCATTATCAGCTCTGGACCGACCGGCCTCATGGGTAAGCAGCAGAGCAGTGGGAACCAGACGCTAATACTCCTTTACGACTGACTGCACTTTGCTATAGATTTTACTTTTATCACAAGCTTACAGTGGACAAGATAAAACCAATGACTATGTTTTTTAGAGAAAAAAACTAAATTCTGAAAAAAAAACATCAAAGAAAAATTTCTTCTCAAAGAACGAAGCTCACTTGACGCATGTTCGGCCAGAACTGAGGTCAACATTCTTTCTGGGATCTGTACCATACATGGCACTTAAAGGATGAAGGTTTTCTTTGTTTGTTTTTATCTTTTTTTTTATGTATCCCCCCACTTAAAAGGCTTCCTGGGAAAGATACTGACGTGTCTTTGAATGCCACAAAGTTGTTGACGCAATGTATTTTCTTCAGTGAAGACAAACCACAAAACGAGAAAGCAACTGGACTACTGTGGCTTAGCACACTTAATAGATCTCCACCAAGAAGGTGACAAAACGCTACAAGAAACTCAAAGGAGAGACGCTCACCTCCAGATGGAGGACGGAACTCAACCGCTGTGTTGAAAAAAAGAATAAAGTTTATTGCACAAATTTTGCACTAGAATGAAATGGATATGAAATCAATGTATTGGAAGAAACAAAAAATAATATACAGGGTTTTATTGACCATATGTATATAAACATAAACCCATATCCATAGAGAGCATGATGTCATGCTACGGCTATCAAGAGAGACTGAATTTATTTTTTAAATGAAGTTCTGTTTATGTTTACAAGGTGATAAGGACACAATTGAATCATTTTTGATTGCTTTTTAAAGCATTCATCATACTTCACATCACGCACATGTTGTACTGTTCGTCCGTGGTGTGTCCAATCACTTGCTTGGACTAGCATATGCTGACAAATTACATTTCGTTTTTACGTTTGAAATCATAATAGCTTTACTCACCAATTTGCCGTATCACCAATTTGCTTTCATTACGTATCAAGTATACCTCTTGTGCAGAACATGACTGTATTTTGATGGCGCAGATTTTGAGTTCATTTATCAGCTCTGTGTGGATGCCTATACAAGATTTATCTGAGCCCACAAGTTGATGCATTTTTTTTCCCCCATTCCTCCTTTTTCTGAACCAGTGTGCATCTCCCGTGCCTATTAGAAACACAAAATCAGCGTGGTTAAGATCAAGCTTACTCTCGAAGAAACACTGCCTTATTAGATTCCGAAGCATGACCGGGCCACACCGGTTCCCAATGACCCATATCATTAGTATATTAACCTAGATGAAGAGCGTAGGGCTGCTGGGGTGCACATTCACTGTGATTTAAATGTCATGACCACGCTGATTCCAGTGCATGTGCTAAAACTGTAAGTGCTCCCATTTTTCCACGTGAACAACGTGATGCCTGATGTTTTCTCAACGCTGTGTTACCATATGCACTTGCGTGCTACACATCGACAGCTTTGAGCATAAAATGTGCACAATGACATTGTAGGCTTGCTGTCGGATATCATATCATTTTCTCATTGATTGTATTTTCAATCAAAACCACGTTTTGTTTCCAAAAGTGTTTCGATGTTTTCCGTTGAATCATGCTCTCAGATCGTACCATTTCCGTGTACGTTGGATTCGCCAGGTTGGCGTAAAGAGCGGTGTCGGTTTTCTCACACTGCGGATGATCCACGTCTTGCCTTTTCTCAGGCTTGCTGCAATAATATTTCTTTGTTCAGTTGCATTTTGTACAGTTTTGTTTCCTTACGACTGTAAAATAGTTTTGCCACTGTCAAGCTGTAAAACTGCATTCAAACCAACAATCGTGCAACTCGCCATTGTCATTCGATCATGTGCTGCTGACTTGAAGTAGGTGCAAAAGATGTTTTTGTACAGAAATATATTTTTTATGCAGAATTTGTAAAATTATTAAATATGCTGTACTTTTTTGATTAATGTAGGTAAAATTGTTCAAATAAATGTTTTTACTGTATTGAAATGTAAATTAATTGTTTATCTACCCATAAGTATATATATCTATGGTTTAAAATTTTCCAACAAATGTCAATATATACAAGCTTTTATGAAATATTCAGCTTGTATGTGTTCTTTGACATGAGCAAAATCATGAACCCTAGAGAACTGTACTGCAGATTGTTAAATGACAAATATTTTGAAAAGTAATATTTGAGATAAATATTAAACTTTTTCTAAAAGTATACACTTTCTGTGTTTCTTCAGTCACAAGTGAATTTCTTGACATATACTCTATCTGACTGGAATTCACTATCATGCACTATCATACTTGTAGGTAGGGGATGTAAATAGTTGGCTTGACAATTCAATTCTGTTATGATTCTTTACTAAAAGTAATGCATCATGAAATCAGAATTTTCAGTACAAAATATATAAGGGTGAATGCAGGTAAATTGAAACAAATTTTGCCATTGAAATGTCCCTGAATTCACCCTACTGATAGGGAATACAACCCTATCCCAATATATAAACACAAAATAAAATATATTGCTGAGTAGTGGCCAGCACTGTGAATTGCAAAGCAAAGCATTTTTATACCCCTACTTGGAAAATTATTTGTGTCTGTTGACGAATTGATTTATTAACATTTTGCAATAGACATTAGACACTACTAATAATTATTTCATTTATTTGACCATTGAGAGCTACATTCTCACTGTATGTACGGATAGCAGCTATGGTAACCACATGTCTATTTTGAATATCACATAATGGTAAAAGAGGCTTAGATCACATTTCACCCCCAAAATCACAATATTAACAATAGTAGGAAGTTATATTTTTTGCATAAAGAAATTAAACTTATTTTGAGATCGTTGTAATTTTTTGGACTTTTTCATTTTCAGTATATTTAAATAGATTCACCTCCTCAAAATCTCATTATGTCACATGTCTGGGTGTTTTACTTTTGGATTTTTTCCGCCTTCAATTTTTGTAACAAATTAGCTCTAAATGGTAATATTTTTTTAATAAATTATTATCAGTATTTGGATAAAGTAACTGGTTTAGGGGGGTTCCTGACAGAATCAGGACTGACGTCCTACCAATTTGTCCAGCGAATGTTTAGTGGGAATGTCTGCAGACTATAGAAGAATATTACTCTCTTGGCCATATAGATAATAATATCCTAATACTCACCCAACACACTTTAACGGCATGTAGCTGTGATCAGCATGATTAGGTTCTCCAGTTATGAGCAAAACAACGAACAACCTCAGGTGTGATACAAACAAGACTTTATTAACTACACTAAACAGTTAAACTAGTCTAACATTAACACACACTCATTCTGGTACAGGAAGATGGTTAAGCTGAAGCAGAGTGAATGATAAAAGCATAAAGTTATGGAAGTATTTGATATTCAGCAGATCTAAAGCCTGAAGGAAACATCAGTTTCTTAGTTCTGACACGCCTTTGTGAAGAGGGCTAAGTGATACTTAATGTATTAATTAAGAGGACTAAGTTTACATTACGTAAGTTTACGTTAAGAAACCATCAGCCTGCGCCATCTAGAGTTTCATGACAGAACTTGGTATATATATATACATATATATGTGTGTGTGTGTGTGTAAAAGGAAAATCTTGGGATAAAAATATTGGATACATGTTTATACATTTCTCAGGAATTTTCTCAGGTTGCATAAAACGCTTAGACTAGGCTTAAAAAGTTAGTCATCACAGTCGTAACATAGCGGCTATGTTTAAGCAACTGTAAGCCCTTGGTTCTGTCTGGTTGTTAGTTGCAGTTTGCAGGCAGTTCCCTTTCGAATGGGAACTCGTGCTGCGTCCCCTAGAGGGCGCTATGGGGAATGCCTCCGGCATGACCAGTGTCTGAAGCATGAGTCTAAACACGACAATGAACTTGACATTGGCAGGCGGCAGCCTATGACGTCACAACTGGTGCGGTCGAGAGTATTAAAGGGCACCTGTGAAATATGTCATCCTCTTTCTTGTCTTCAGGAGACCGTTTGTTTGTACATGAATTAGGAGCATGCACATTTAGCTCCTGAGAGAGCAGAATGCGTGCATTGAAGGATTTCTCAATGAAAGCTCTGTTCGTGCCATCCCTATTTTCGAGGAATGTGGGACGTGTTTTTGGATGGAACGAGCAAGCTGGATGTGCTAGGTATAATGATTCATGAAACTGACTACAAGAAACAGGTAGGAACTTCTTCCTTTCTGTTCTCTCCTGAGGGATAGTAGTTAGCATTTGCATGAGCACATTCAGCTCTCTTCATATTCTGTGAGGTGGTTAGTTCTCAGCAGTGATAGAAATAAACTTTTCTATTAAGGGCCTTAAGGCACTCAGAGAGATTCATTCGCATCTGTTCTCATATGATTCTTTTCAGAGTGATAGAATATGTCATTTGAACTAGCCTGCTTCAGGTTAAATGCATGCTTTTCACAATGTGGTCGCAGTAATTTGTTCCACTCTGGCTTGAGTCTCTTGAGGGTTAAGCGCAGGGTTTGTAGGCAGAGCATGGATGAGTCATACAGGACATTTTCGTTTTCTTGGCTCCTCTTGTTGACTCAAATAACACAATTGTTCTTTATGTGTCTATTTCTGATGAATTAGAGACAGAAAAGTGCTGTAGTTAGGTAGTGCCCTAAGTTGTTAGGCTCTCTGTGAGCCTCCTTGTCTTCTGCAAGCATTGTTAGACCTCCTCCTGCTTTAGAGGGTTATCTTTATTGAGGCTTTTGCTCCATAGAGCTCTGCTAGGATAGCTATTGCCAGTTGTAGGCTCTCTGTGAGTCTCCTTTGTAAATGCCTTTTCTAAAATCCATGTTTATGGTAAGAGCACGTGCTGTTGCTTTGTGCCTTCTCTAAAATTCATGTTTATGGTAAGAGCATGCTGTGACTGCTTCCTGCTTTTCCTGAATCCATGCTTATGGTAAGGCCATGCGCCAAGTGCTTTGTGACCTTTCTATCTGTGTTAGACCCCAGTTGCTCTTAACCAGAATAGGTTTGTCAAGTTAACTAGTAACTCTTTACCTCCTTACAGGATGTCCCGAGCATGGGGTGTAGTTAGGCCTCCTCTCGTTTTGGGAGTCGTCATGCTGAGGCCTTCGCTCCTAGAGCTCGGCCGTTTACTGCGAGCATTGTCAGACCTCCTCTCTCTACAGAGAATTATCTTGATTGGAGCCTCTGCTAGGACAGCATCTGTGAGTTGTAGGTCTCTGTGAGCCTCCTTACAAGATGTCCTGAGCATGAGGGGTAGTTAGGCCTCCTCTCATTTTAGAGAGTTGTCATGTTGAGTTGTTGAGATGTTTTTATCTCGATGCGGCGCAGACACGCCTGGAAAAAATGAACGCATCGCTCTCTATTTGCGCATGCTTGCCACGTGTCTAAATTTGACATAACGAACTTGAGCACGCAAAAGACGCAATATGTGAACAGCCCCTTAGGCTTCCTCTCTCCTGTTGAGGCCTCTGTTCTTGAGAAGCTCTGGTCTATAGCCGCTTTTCCACTATCGGGCCGAACGGTTCTCTTTGCTTAACCGTTCCATTCCATGGCCATCCGTGCCAGTCAGCACGGATACGGTTTCATTTTCCACTGTGGTGCTGATAACAGAGCTCTTTGGAATGTATTGCGTCAGTCGTTGCCTTGGTAACGCAAGAGTAATGTAAACAGCGATATGGACAATGATCAGGCATTTTTGTTTGTGGGACTCCTTTTTTATCTGATATTTAATTAGTTAAATAACAGAAAAAAGGACACAACTTTTGACACGAAAAATAATCCTCCACAGACCAAACTGTCTCAGACATTTTGTATATTGAACGAAGTGTAGCTGCTTACTTGGCTGTTTGATCAAATAGCGCGCTTCCGGTTAGCCAGCTATGGACAAACTGGTAGCCAGGCAACAGAGTGGCGACGTCATGCACACACACTCTACCAGCACGGCTCAGCACGGTTGTCTAACCGTGCCGAGAATTCCAGGCCGAGAACGGTTTGTAATCGTGGAAATACAACTGGAGCCGTACCTGACAGTTCTTAGAACCGTTCGACCCGATAATGGAAAAACGGCTTAAGATTGTGCTGCTGGTGCAGGGCTGAGGACTCCTTTGAGTCTTTTACTTATCTCAGCCAATAAAGCACTCATCCCTTCAGCATGGCGGCATGGTCAACCATTCCCCATTGCACCCTAAGGTTACCTGAGAAGGGGAACGAGACACTGCATCTCTTTGCCATGCTTCAGGAATTCCTGCACATCTCTTTCAGACAATAAGTGGATGATATATTTCACAGGTACCCTTTTATAATATCAACCGCACCAGTTGTGTCGTCATAGGTTGCTGCCTGCCAATGTCAAGTTCATTGTCGTGTTTAGACTCATGCTTCAGACACCGGTCATGCCGAAGGCATTCCCCATAGTGCCCTCTAGAGGACGTAGCATCTTGTTCCCCTTCTCAGGGAACCATGGCTACATGCGTAACCTGAGACGTTCCACTGGCACCTGGTTTGCTTGTTGGGTAGGGGGTATAGAGTGATGCAAGTAGAGCGATGGTACGTCAAAACCCAGAAGACTAATTCGCAACTGGTTCCTTTGAGATTTTCTATGGGATTTTATAATTGGGTTTTTCAATTTATTAGTAAAATAAAGCCTGTGTTAAACAAAACTTTACGATACTTTGACGTTTTGTTCTACAACATAAACTGCTCACACCCTCGAAAATATCGAAGGAACTCATAACTTTCTCAGACACTACATCCTCAATAGTAATTTCTTCATGAGTACTCAGTATTACTTCATCTGTATTGCAGTAATGAAGTACAACTTAAATCTAATTGATCTTTTATTTTTTTCATTAGTCAAATAAAAGTAACACAACAAGGTACTTAAAATGATTTAAATTCACTTAATATATTTATATATTTTTTTTTTTTTGCCATCATTGGAATGATACACGGGGGAGGGATCAATAGTTAATCGTCATGAAAATAATATAATGACAATTTTTATTTTTTATTTATTTACTGTTATGTTCTCTAAACTTATATTCTTCCAATTAGCTAAAGTTTTTTTTTTTTTAAACAATGCTTTGTTTTGACTTAATACAAAACATTCCCCTTAGATGACATTTGCATTACATTTGCAATATTTCCCATTAACTCGCTAACCTTTTAATATAAGAGTTCCTTGTGGTAGATTATGCACTTGTTTTCGTTTTGTTCGACTAATTTCCCAGACAGCAACATAGTGTTGGCCCAGATCTGGCCCACATCTGGCCCATGTGAAATCCATGCGGGCCAGATGTGGGCCGTATCTGGGCTGAAAATGTCTGCTGTCTGGGTTGTTGGGTAAAAAAAAAAACTTTATTGGGAAAATAAGTGAAACTGCTAATCAGTAACCCATATGAAGCTTATCTTGCTTAGTTAACTCTAAACACTCATTTATTAACACTCAACGTCAACTTACGAGTTGACGAGTCGTAATTACGACGTCAGGTGCGTTCAAGTCAGTTTAATCGGCACAAGATGGCGGTGTACCTTCTTTTAATAAATTACAAGAAAATACAACAGGGTCTGTTAACTCTGCTTATAGAAAATGAAGAGCAAAGAATTCGCATCAGGTGTGTTTTGCGTTTTTAATATTTTTAAAAAGTAATTTATGAAGCCACTTTAATCTGTATTGCATAAAAACGTATTAATTGTTATATTACAAAACTATCAATTTAAACAAAAATTTACTGTCAACTACAGACGTTGCATCCATCGATTCCGCCATGTTTCTCATTGACACGCCCCCAACTCGGAAACTCGGGGATTAAAGAAAATTTCGAGTTTCCCACTCGTAATAACGACTTTGTGGTGGCGTTCATGTGCGTTCAACTCGTAAATACCATCTATCCGACATGACTTGAACGCAAAGGCAATGCACCGGCGTTAGAGTTTATCTGAGGATAGTGTAAGAAGGATTCAACAGATCACACGCAACTGCAGTGCTTCTGTGAACGGAGAAAACAGAATAAAACTATAGGCTTACATAAAAAGGAATAT
>NW_015654937.1:767352-776940 GCF_001515625.1 Sinocyclocheilus rhinocerous
GTCAACTACAGACGTTGCATCCATCGATTCCGCCATGTTTCTCATTGACACGCCCCCAACTTGGAAACTCAGGGCTTAAAGAAAATTTCCCACTCGTAATAATGACTTTGTGGTGGCGTTCATGTGCGTTCAACTCGTAAATACGATCTATCCGACATGACTTGAACGCACCATTAGATATGGTTCTAGCTGGACACATTTGATTGGAGGGCTTTTTTAAAAACAGATTTCAGTTGGTAAGTGTTCCCATCTGTGAATTTTGCCAATAACTGTCTTCATGTATGCATGGAAAAGACGAAGACTAACCTGAAAGAAACATTTCCCCATCAATCGTAGGCTAAAAAAAATACTGACAGATGCAATTACTGTTTGAAAGACGTGCACGCTAGTTTCTGACTTTGTGTTTTTGGCGAGCCCAGCCATCACCACAAGGGCTTCCTTGTAGGAAAAAAAAAATTGAAGATTTTTTTAAAAAGTAAAGGGGCACATAGGCAATATTTTAAATGATCACAGATGGAGAGTAAAAATTATGGTAGTAAAATTATGCATCCTTCAAGAGACCAAGAGTGTATCCTTTGTGGAAATAACAATCCCAGAATGCATTGCACCAAATGCGAGAAATGCTGGATTGAAATGTACTTATAATTTATTCAGTAGCACAAAATTATAAAGTTCAATCATTTTTTAAAACTTAGAAATATAGCAGCAAACTGTAAGTCGCGCTATATAATCTCTTACATAAACCCTATTATTTGTGTCTTGTACAACCTCATTTAGACTCATGTGTGGTTACAATGACAGATACATGTGCTTTTCTATTTCAACTTCAACACATTTTGGCATGCCGGTAGAGTATATGAGTTTATACAGTCTGACACCCTGGTTTGCCTCTCTGTCATTCATACTCTACAGCATGCAAAATTAAGCCGCACCATTTATAATTAAAAATCTTGCATAACAGCTCAGCCAAAGTGCTGCACTGAATTTATGGGTCCTTGTTTTATAAATCTACAGATGGAAAAGTGTTTGGCCCTAGGTTAGAAACATGGCATGTGGACACAAATGTGACTAATACACAGACTATATCATATGGAATAATTTCTCACTTTAAAATATTCTGAGAAGTATGTGCAGAGAATTTTATGCAACGTCTGTCTGCTTGAAGCACATCTAGCATTTACGCTGGCATTTTAGTGAATCTTGAGGCGCCTTGTGTGAAAGCTATCCTCAAAATAGTGTATGAACCCAACAAAAGGATCTTGGCATCAGGTGTAGCAGCTTTCTGCCAAACAAATCATCAGTTCACTTGTCAGTTCTGATAAATGAGGAGATATCTCATCAAATAAGAGCAATCTTGGGTCTTGCTGCTGCTTTTTCTTTCATTTACTGAGAGGATACGGTGTACTCAACCCTTTTATGTCAACCTACTTCTGCTACATCAATCTGAGTTTAAGTTCACCAGGATGGATGTGTCTTTCCACTCTCATGACTCCCAAGTCAACCAGCGAGTGCCGTAGTGAAGTCTCTGCCTTAGGTTAAGTGACTTTTCATATAAGCATTTAAGAACGTCTTCTCTACACACCTGCTATGCATTACAGCTACAATTAAACACCATGACAGCTTTAGAGCTTATTCATAACATCTCCACGTTGAAAACTACAGATATACTGCTAAGCACTGTCTTAAGATTAAACTATTGAAATGGAAATTCTATAGTTGGTTTCTCATAATATCACAATTGAGGAAACACAGGGCTGAATTTTAAATAATTTCACTTCTTAATTTTAGCAGTCCTCATTTATTATTATTCAAATGTTGTCTAATTGTCTTATTTACTTTTAATCATTTTCAAAATAAACTTGCTTACACTACCTCTTAACCTTCTTAAATCATATTTCTATTGCTGACGAAAAAATATTTTGTATTACATTAAAAAGAAACTGAATTGTTTAACTTACATTTGTATGTGAAGTCGAAATCAACCCGAACTTTGCTTTAAAATGCATCGTAAGAACACATAACCCAAGATCACGTTATCACGTATGGAAATCACTTCCTTGAAGTGACCATGCATGTGCCCTTTACTAACAGACTTGTGGAAGGGCCCTTCGTAAAGGGATTCAGTTCACTTTTGATTTAAATGTCCCTCCAAATGGCGTCCCCTTCCCGAAGTGGCCTTCAAGGGTGCAAAAAAAGCAGTTTAGAATTCGCTGTTCATTCACGTAAAATATATAATATTAATATTAAAAACCACATTGAAACAGTATGACAAATGTTTATGAAAGTCAGAATTTAGCTGAAAAATATAGCTGAAATGCTGAAAAATATCTGTAATTCTATCTAAACAGTTTTATTCATATCACCCAGGCTTACTAGCATCAGTAGTAATAGTATTTATGTTCTGATGTTGTTGATCATAACAGATTCAGATTGTGTGGTTTTTAAGCAGATGCTGCAGTGTCTTCAGAGGTAATATTAATATAAATGCAGGAGTGATGTCTTTGGAATTGAATTGAAACTACGATCACAATTGAGGTTGCCTGCACAATCTTCCTGTACTCATCCTCAGGACTTTGTGTCCAAAATGATGTCACCGGGAAGAGTGAGGATCAAGCGAACTAATCTTCAAACATGTCCAGCCTCCTTAACTTTCAGAATCGTTTTGTATGCTTAAATAATTCAATGGAAAGCAGCTTAAATTTTCAACCTTCCTTGACAAAGACCAGCCGGAGTCAAATAAAATTGAATTCTGCAAATCTGCACACTCAATAAAGATCCATTTTCTGCTGCAGTATGTTTAATCTCTAGGCTGCTTTTATAAACTGCAATGTGCCCGCTTTATTGATAATTGAAAGATGTTGGATACAAATTCCAAATGTGTCCTTTGACCAAACTGTGATGACTGACGAATACGTTACAGCCAGCTGTGCTGATAAACCTTAAAGGATTGCTTCACACGGAATTGAAAATTCTGTCATTATTTACTCAGCCTCATGTTATTCCAAACCAATATTGTTTTCTAGTTTTTTTTTTCTTCTTCTTCTTTTTCTGTGTAACACAAAAGGAGATTATTTAAAGCATGTTCCCACAGCTCTTTTTTGTTCAATGTGACCATATAGCAAATAAACATGCCACAATCTACCTATCTATCTATCTATCTTTTTGTTTGAGCACTAGGTTGGAGGTTGAACTGTCATATGGAAAAAGCTGCATAAAGAATCTTTAAATATTCAAAATGTTCATTATTTTGTCTTGTCTAGATCCCACTGGTGAAAGAGTATTGCTGATAATTGTAGCTTGCTTTAACCTCCACAACCTAGCACACAGAACCAACAGCAAGATGGGTGTCATAATGAACAATAATTATCATTAAATGTCATTGTAATTTTGAATGAAATAATCTGCCTCATCTGCCAGGTCGTTGAGGGCCTGTTTTAGTTTAGAGCCTGTGACTCCAAGGGATTTCGAGAAACGCTGGGTGGATGCTCCAGTGAAGTCCCTGAACCCAACTTCTATCAGGAATGTTAATGCCCTCCACCCAGCTTGTGAGCATGAAGCTGACAGTTCTACATACCTTTCGCTTTTCCTCTCAAAGCCAGCATCCATTCCTTTTTTCTCATGGCAGGGTCAGTTCTGCCAAGATGACCAATGTAGCAGAAGTGGACCAGAGCACAATGTCTGGCCGAAACAAGGTTGTGGTAATCTCCTGTAGTGCTTCAACTGGCATTCAAGGTCAACAAGTAAGAGGAGGGATCATTACCACTTTTCCACTGGGGCTGGTGCCGGAGCTGGAGCCCAAATGGGAACCGGGCTGCGATTTTCCACTCAAAAAAATCCTGGTCCTCGTAGGCCCAGGTGTCCTCGAATAAAGCTTTCTACACACTGCACGATTTTAGCAATCGTATAAGATCATTGCAAATCACACTGTGCGACATGGATCTGATAAACTTGGGTACGACATGTATGCAGACTGTACGATGATGACACGTAGTGACTCGTAGGCTACGACGCACGTTACTATAGAAGAATAGTATGCTGAAAAAAGTGGAATTGGCGAAAGAGGAAGGGATAAGAGTTTAAGGTAAGCAGTTTTATGTTTTAGCGCTGTGTCGCATTGATTTTAATGTCACATTTTTATTGGCTGATCAATAAACGTGGGCCGTAGGAGCAAACACACTGTGCGATGATCATGCTGAATTTCTGAAACTGTCAGAAAATTATCATAGGCTATCTTTCGTCGCAAGACCTTGACAACGGCCGTCTTTGAACCTCTATCACTGTACGACATAGGACCACCGTTTAGGAGCCATGATCACAGAAATCGATTGTTTCGCGATGCCAATCTTTTGTCTGGGACAGCCGAAAATCGTGCAGTGCGTAAAAGGCTTAAGGGAACCTATGATGTCAGTAGGCAGAGCTTCCATTACAGACCACAGTTTGAAAGGCGGCATTTTTAAAAGCCATCAGAGTTCAGGTAAAATGATCTCAGGTTTTAACAACATTAACACAACAATTAAATATGTCGGTTCAGCAGTGGTCGCAGAACAGATCAACACTCTCCTTCTGCAAGAGATAACAAGCGATTCCGGTCACATGTTGGTGACATAGAGGGTTCTGCTCCCTCCCAGTGGAAATGTGAGCTGGTTCTGAACGAGTGCCACTCTTGGCCTAGCTCCGGCACCAGCCCCAGTGGAAAAGTAGTACATGATCCTGTACTGCTAATGTGGGCTATACCTCCTTGCCTGACAAACTAGATCAGCTGTCGTGGTGTTGCCAGACTAGCCCTGTTTGCCTCCAGTCTGCATATCTCCAGGATTTTGGCCAGCTTGGCCGGAACAGGACCCGGGTGTGCCGCCATCTGTAGCAGCCTTGCATCAGTGCTGCTTTGCAAGCAGATAGTATGTGCTGCAGGCTTGGGTTCTTGGGGTTACAGAGTAGGCAGGACTCCTCTGAACTGTGCCACAAGTGTAGGTTCTGAGGGCTGGGAAGGGTGTCGTACAATATGTGGCCCGGATGTTGTAGCTCAACGTTGATGGGGTATTCTCCACATGTCCGCCACATGTGTTTGCCCCTTTAGTTAATAATTCTCAAGTCTATGAAACCCCATTCATAAATGGGTATGGCTGGACAAGACACAACCAGACCTGATTACTGTAAGCCCTGTTTAATTAATTCAAGACTTAAACAGAACTTTTGAATGGCATGAAGTTAGTTAAAAGGCCTTGCTCATTAACATACTATACTAAAGGTTAAAGAAATTCTAGAAATGATGAGAAAGAAGGTGAGTGAAATACATCAATATCAGAAGGGTTACATAGAAAAAAGGAAACTCTGCACAGTCTCTCGAAATGTGATGATCCTGTCTACAACTGCCTTCCAGGTTGTCCAATACCATTAACCATTATGCATAATTATTAAAATATGACTTAGTTGTCATTCACTAAATCTAGACTAAAATTCCAAGAATTCAGACTAGTCAGTCAATCCCAGAAGTCAACTAAAACTTGACTAAATGAAAATCAAAATAAACAGGATAGGTTGACTAAATATGACAAAAACTGAAAAGGACATTTGTCACAGGACTAAGACTAAGCACAATTAAAAAAAAGAAAAAAAAGATGACGAAGAAAGCACATCCATGTGCCGCATTCTCTAACAAACTGTCCTTGGCGGAGCAAAACTACAACATCGGCAACCTCTGAGAAGAAAGAGGTTGGCCTCACCAGGCCGATTGGTGTTGTTATTCAGCAGGTTTGACTTCTACTACACTTACCATCCAGGGTCGCGAAATGTGAACGCGAATGCTGGAAGCTGGACTGATGAGTCTATGTTCCCAACTTTATCCACCAAACTCTTCTGGTCATCCTAGCATCCATCAAACTCTCTCAGTCTTATGGAATTGCGATGGGTGGCCATGAATTTCCCAGCAAGACATCTATTAATCTAGGTCTGTTCGGTGTGTGCCATCTCCAAGTTTCCGTATCATCTCCCAGCAGGCCTATGTCATTCAGAGGTGTACTTACTCCTTACACCACTGCCCATTCCCCATCATCCCTGGTCACACTTGAGAGTGGATTGTATCATTGATCTCATGGTTATCAATTCACCACGTGAATATGAAAGGTCTTCATCTCCCTCCAGTGTCTTTCAGTCTATCGTCTATCATCTCTGGATAAAGATCCTGGAGATTTCTCTGTGAAATAGTGTTTGCCCCATCTTGATTTCTTACTTTTTTATGTATATCTCATATTAAAAATCTAACATAAAACAAAGGCAACTTGAGTAAACACAAAATACAGTTTTTCGAGTTGTTTATTGAAGCAAAAAGGTTATCTAATACCCGCTGGGTCTCTGTGAAAATGTGTTTGCCCCTGTAGTTAGTCATTCCCAAATCTATGAAACTGCATTCATAATGGGGTTTGGCTGGACTAGATACAACCAGACCTGATTACTGTCAGCCCTGTTAAATTAATTCAAGACTTAAACAGAACTTTTCAACAGCATGAAGTTGGTTAAAAGGTCTTGCCCAGTAACACACTATGCCAAAGGTGAAATATATCAGTCTTGGAGGGGTTACATGAAAAAAAAAAAAAGAAGCTCTGCACAGTATCGAACCTTCCCATCTAAAAATCCTCCAAGAGCACAGTCATGGCTCATGCAGTCACAAAAGGTCCGAGGATGGAATTGAAGGAACTGCAGGCCACTCTTGCATCAAGAAAGATAACACTATGCGAAAGAGACTGGCCAAACATTACATCCATGGAAGACTTTAACCCAGAGGAAAAAGTTTACCCAGAAAAGGCAAAAAAGGAAGGAAAAAAAACCCTGAAGGAAATTGTCTTCAGTGTATAATTTGAAGTTCAAGGTTCAGTCAATAACCTGAAACTTAAACACAACTGATTATGGATTATGCAACAAGACAAAGATCCAAAGCATATGAGTAAGTCCCCCCTCTGAGTGGCCTAAAAGTCCTAAAAAACTTTAGAATAAAGAGTTGGCCAAAATTTCACCAAAGTGCTGTGAAAGACTGATATTTAGTTATCGCATGATTGCAATTACTGCTGATAAAGGTGGCACAACCAGATTTTAAAAGGGGAATTATTTTTTTACATTGGTGACAAGTGTTAGATCATTTATTTATTTGTTTGTTTGTTTGTTAATTTATTTATTTATTTATGCTTCAATAAATAAATAATTAAACAAATACAAACCTGTATGTGTTTACTCTGTCATGAAACTCTAGATGGCGCAGGCTGTTTTTTCCTTTAATCTGCAAGCAATTTTTCTGCAGCCAACAAGATTGCTTGCCCAACATTTAAATAGTCTAATTCAGGGTTTCCTGTAAGCTGGTTCTGCAGCACACTATCAGAGTTCCCGTGAAATTTATCATCTAAGTGATACGGTGATAAGTCTAAGTCTAAGTGATAAGTGAACGGAATTGCATTTTTCCAAATCACAAAACATGTTGCGTGCTCTCCATTTATCAGTTCCTAAATAAAGCAACGGTACACAAGGTTTAAATCATGTTTGATGTTTAGCAAGTTGTGTGTATGAGGCAGAGTGAATATTTAAGCATACAAGCAAAGCTAGCATGAAAATATGCATTTTAACAAAAGCTGCAGCAGAAACAAAATTTAGCTTTGAGGACACAGCAAAGTATTGACACGTAAGTGAAAATAGGCATTTTACACAAGATAATAAAGAATGCAACAAGATTCATGCGGTGTGAATCTATGCTAAGTGTCAGATATACTTTTGCATGCAAAGTTACACTCTCTAGTAAGTATCATTTCATATGGCCTGGGAGGAAAAGCACAACAATTATACTTGGAGGCTGATGCAGCTAAGATAAAATGTGCATGTTTACTCTGCAGCTTGCTGTTTGTCTCATGACTATACTTTTGGACTGACCTCTCTGAACAACTAATTTAATTAAAAAAAGAAAATGATAAGGTTGGTTGCCATCTCTCCCATCTCTATCAGCTTGCAACATATAACATTTATTGTTACAGGCACACATAGTGCATGCTTCTCACTATAGGTAATTTTGAGCTACATCACACATATCTTAGCCACTAGTTAAATAACTCTTCTAGTCTAGAAACACGTTATTTCAGGCACACACTGCACAATACCTAAAATCTGAGGCAAATCTGCGCTCATTCACGTGTGTGACAGTTGCGTAGTGCGTGTTATCAAAGTTGCGATCTGAGAGAAACGCAGATGCATCACATATGCTCATGAGATATTTGGCATGCTAAATATTTGGATCTGTCGGCGACTCCTGATATGTGCTTTTACTGGAAATTACATCGGCGATGACACAGTCAATGAGAGAGCATGATACATGGCAAGGGAAAATTCAGATCTGCAACAGAACATCAGCAAGTAGCCAATCTCTCCTTTATATTCTTTGCTTTTCTTTTTTTTTTTTTCGTACAACCTGGATTGAAGGTTTTTTGTGTCTATGAATGAAGCAGCCTGTTTTTTCTTACAGCAGCATGCATATGCGTTGGCTTATATTGTGTGATGCTCCTTTGTTCCTGTCTCGTTCGGGGATTTATGCATGCTTAGTTATTCAGTAGCAGCATAACTTACATGATCACAACATGTCTGTGTATCTATTCAGTAGCCCCTCACTGCAGAACACAAGATCCAGGGGGCGTGGTTGGATCCACATCTAGCGGGTAGAGATGGGGAGGTTTAGGTATATGCAAGGTGGGAGGAGTTGGATCTGGATCCAACCACACCCCCTGGATCTTGTGCTCTGCAGTGAGGACCATCTCTATCTATTGGCAGTTGCAAGTCCATACTTGCTCTACAGCAGCAGTATGCATGGCAGATCTAGGTCGCCAAAAACAAATACATTAACATTGCCATATTCATTAACAATTTTGAAACTATTCAGAGAATTGTCATATTCCTATATATTCCTCAGCTGTTGTCTACAATCAGTACAAAAGGCAAACAATATGGAGCTCTCAGAATTCCTCACTGGTGCCATAAAACGTTTGTTACTTCCTGATTCAGAACAAGATGGTGTTCCCTGAGGAACAAATGAGCCATACAGAGTGTAATCACATCCTCCTATGCCTTAGAGAGCAGTTCAGCATGAGGCCCTCTTCTCTGGGCATCACTCGCTAAATGTCTTAATTTTCAGGAAGATTCCACTGAGACACTGTGTGACCAGATGGAAGAGGATGTCCATATCCATGTCATATTTCTCTGCCTTAAAAGGTAATTTCAGCCTCAGACAGCACAGTCACAGCTCACAGTTTGATATATATTGAGAACAAAACTAGCAAGAACTACCATAAAATCATCTTCTGTGATGCTGATTTTCAAGCTTCGGCACAATTATTAGCAGTCTGCCCCCAAAACGGTATTTAAAAACACAACAAGCTGCGGTTGGTGGGTTTACACGTAAGCCTAAGATGGCTCTTCTTTATGTAAATCGTGCCAGGTCCACAAGAAAGCAGTCTGTTAGCATTCAACTCAATGACAGAAAACACAACCATCTAATTGTTATGTAAGATTTTCCCTATGTGATATATATATATATATATATATATATATATATATATATAT
>NW_015654937.1:777130-789643 GCF_001515625.1 Sinocyclocheilus rhinocerous
GAATATACAGCTACTTTCTAATTGCCATCAATACAGAAACATGTTTTTACCCCCATAATTGTGGTTACACCATCTACTAGCAGCGGATAACTAGTCAAACCTCTGGGGCAAGACCACTGAAACGGCTTCACACACACACACACAAATAAAAAAATCAAGAGACACTGGTCATTACTTGATTTGACCTATTCTCATAATTTTCTTCCATAATCACTTCCTTTGTAATAAATATTTTTATATTTCCTCCAATTTGGTAATCTTTTCTGTGCATACGGACATAATGGTGAAATAAAAGCTTGCTGTAAAATGAATTGATGAATGAAAATTAAAACTCCTGTTAGGCCATGCAGTTTTATAGTGATATGTGTGAGCTGTGGAGTGTAAACTGGGATCTACACTCGATAGCTTGATGACTTTTATGAACTGAGCAATTTAAGATAAGTTGCAGGTGATATTTAAAATTATATGACATGCGGTATGTTTATGTTCATCATACTAAGTACCCTCAATATAAAGAGCCATAACATCTCTTTCACGGCATGCACACCACATGGTCACTGAATGAGGAATTACAGCAGGTAATCACTGTACATAAAGTGTATGACTGCAAAAGCTGCACTTCCCTAAATCAAAATGATATGATTAATCAAAGACTGATTCTACAAAACTGTGAGACCATTTTAAATAGTCCATGTCATAAGAAATCCCAATTTGCCTTGATCTTTCAAAATAAAATACTTTAATATACTTTGAAAATCCCCACAAACGGTCACTTGTCTCAACCGCTGTGCCACTAGAACAAAACATGGAACAAACAGATTTTGTTATTTGTTGCTTTATTACATTGGGACTGGACACAATGTAAAGTTTCAGAACACATTATTTTCTTAGCAGTCAACCCAGATCATGGCTCCTTTTGAATGTCAGATTAATATTTCAACACATGAACATCAACAATGCCTACAGTATATAGTGGTCAGAAACAATGCAATGTAGTAGTGTAAACTATACAACTGAAGAGAGCATTTACAAAAAAATATTTAAAAAAAAAAGCAAAAGCAAAATCCAGATTGTTTAATTCTAATCGTCAGAGAAATACGATTAACATATATGACCCTTTTACTGTATATCTGTATATATACTGTATATCAGGATATGCAGAACTCAGGGGAATTCAAATGATTTACTTGCAGGCACTGTCTGTTTTCTTTAGCTTCTAGACAGAGGCAGGTAGGCTGATATATATTATATACGTATTGTGCTAGTTAGGATGGTTAGCTAAACGAGTTACACCTGTGCCAAATTGGTTGATTATCTGATCGTGCTCCTCCCGAACCTTGTTAATAAAACATAATTTCACGAGTTCACCATTACATCTAATCTGATAGCAAATAGTAAGCATATTTGGGCGTGCTGTCCTGGGGGAGGGCTCCGAGTCCGGAATATAGCCCGAACCCAGAGAACTCCCCAAAATAAGCTTAAAGGCATGGGACAGCAGCCAGAGAGCAAGAGCCTGTGCAGTGCTCGATGGGAGCTGCGGCTTGCAGCATCGGACTGGCGAGCCCTACATGCCGCTAGAAGAGGAGCACAATGGCAGATATCAAATGAGGGACTCTCGCTGTGTCCGAAGGGAGCTGCGGCTCTGCTGCGCCGGAAGGGAGAGTCCCTCTTGCGGCTGAATACGAGGATCGATTTAATTCGTTGGATGGAGGGCGCTCACTGCGACCACAGGGAACCTGTGGCTCTGCTGCACAGGGAGTGAGAGCCCCGTCCGTCACAGAGCACACAGCATAACTTAAAACGACAGATGGAGGGCTCACACTGCGACCGAAGGGAGCCGCGGCTCTGCTGCACCGGAAGGGAGAGCCCCGTCTGACGCTAAAATAGGCAAGGAGGTTCGAAGCGACTGATGGAGGAACTCTCGCTGCGTCCGAAGGGAGCTGCGGCTCTGCTGCACCGGAAGGGAGAGTTCCCCTTTTTGGCTGAATACGAGGTGTGGTTTGATGCCTCGGATGGAGGGCCCTCACTGCAACCAAAGGGTGCCTGCAGCTCTGCCCCGTCCGCCACAGAGTACACAGCGTAACTCAGAACGACAGATGGAAGATTCACACTGCGACCGAAGGGAGCCGCGGCCCTGCTGCACTGGAAGGGAGAGCCCCATCCGAAGCTGAATAAGCAATGAGATTCGAACCGACAGCTGGAGGTCTCTTACTGCGACCAAAAAGAGCTGTGACTTACTGTATTGGAAAGGAGAGCCTCCGATTACCCGAGTAAAGAAGGTGATTTAAATGTTTTTTTTTTTACTGATCAGGGCTTCATGGGCTTATTTTATGTGGAGATGATTATACATGATGTAGCTTTTAAAAGGATCTGATGACCATCGACCGAGGGCCTGCATCTGATTCTGTGAGAGGCCTTTTTGAGCTGTTGTAGTTGCTGCTCCGATGCAAAATGAGTGGGTGGAAAACTTTTCTACGGGTAAGCCTGATTGAGAGAGGATCAGTTTTAAGTGTTTTTGGAACCAAAAACGTGTAACGGGGTGGTTTGAGTCGTCGACGAAGAGAGGGTCCAGTGTGGATTTATATTGAGTGTTCCTGAGTTGGAAATAAGAAAAGAGAGCCTGTTAAGGTTGAATTGGAGATGGGAGGTTAAAAATGTATATGTAGTGGCCTTTTCTTTCTTGGTCTGTCTTACTTTGTTTAATGAAGTAAGTGTTAGTTTTGCTATCAAGTATGGATAAATCAGAGATTGTCTGATGGAGTTTGGGGTTGAATTTAGAGGTTATTGCAATTTCTGAGCATCTCAGAAAACCGAAAAAAGCCAATAAAAACATGGCATGGAGGGTACGAGCAGTATGGGTCGAATGGTACCCTGTGCAGAGATGGATGCATTTTGTAAGGATGTCCAGAGTTATAGGTTGTCTGGAATCCAGGCTTGATGGTTGAGAGTGCTGAATTCCTTTGATTAGAAGAGAAGTTTGAGAATTATTTATTTCGGGGGAGCGGAAGCCGTAGATTAGTTTGTGAAAAAAATTGAACGCCACTTAAGTAACCTTTAATACACCCAGTTTGGAGGTTCTTCACAGAATTGAGGTAGGAGATAAATTAAGTAATTGCGAGGAGAGACAAATCGGGAAATGGCCGGTTATAGAAGAGGTTAGAAGCTTTGAAACATCTCCAAGCTGTTAGATATGAATGGATAGTTCTGGGTGAAACTGCTTGGAGGATAGAGTCGAGTGACGCGTCGAGGAGAGGTTTTAAGGGATGAGTTATGGGAATATGAGTTGCGAATAGTGAGGTACTGGATATGGTGATGGGTCTACCTCCAGAGCCAGCACTCTGAATTTCTGAAACATAAAACGAGAGAGAGAATCAGCAATTAGATTTTTGGATCCAGGAATGTGTTTAGCAGTTATGATAAATTGATTGTATGCTGAAATCCAGATTAGACGTCTTAGTAGTGGTATGAGAGCGAGGGAATGAGAACGGCGTTTATTTATGCAATGAATGGTCGCTTCGTTGTCGCAGTACACTAAGATACTGCTTGATGTCCAATTGTTTCCCCATAAAAGGGCAGTGACAACTAGAGGGTAGAGTTCGAACAGTGCTGAGGACTGGGGAGAGTCGAGCATCTGGGGGGGCCATGGAGACGCGAACCAGCGCCCTTGATAAAATCCCCCGAAACCGACGGATGGGGCTGCATCGGTAAACAGTTGAATGTAATCGGGGAGAGAAACCAGATTGCTGTAGAAAAAGGTTAAACCATTCCATTGTTTAAGGAAGGTAATCCATAAACTGAGTTCGTTACGACTTGCCCGATTTATGATAATTTGATCGTCTAAGGCATGCACGAAAGATGCGAGTGCGAGGAGATGAGAGATGAAGGGGAGGTCTTGCGGGATTATGCGCATTGCGAAGTTAAAATGACCGAGCAAGGATAGGAGATCGCGTTTGGAGCAATTTTGGCCCTCTGCCAAGGAAGAAGCCACTAAGATTATGCTATCGATTTTTTTCCTTTGGCAGCGAAGCCTGGAAGTTGACTGAATCCAGGTTAATGCCCAGAAATTCAATGAATTGGGTTGGTCCTAAAGATTTCTCCTGCGCGATGGGGATTCCTAGCTCCGCGAAAATTCTTTGAACTGTTGTGATATTTTCGGCTGGGATGGCATAAGGAGGAGATATGATAACAAAGTCGTCGAGCAGGTGGATTAAGTGAGGAATTGAACAGTTGTTAGACAGAATCCAGCAGATTGCTTCTGATAACATGTCGAAAATTTTTGGTCTACTTTTGCATCCGAAGGTTAGGCGTACTGAGAAATAAAACCTCCCGCACCAGCGTATCCCAAATAAATGCCATGAATCTGGGTGGATAGACATCACTTTGAAGGCAGAAGTGATGTCTACTTTAGCCACCAATGCTCCGTGACTTACATTTTTGATCATGGTGATCGCTTGATCTATATCATGGTAGTGCAGAGAATATTCCTCAAGGGGTATGAAACGGTTTATGCTAGAAAACGGGGAATTGCATGGAGCTGATAGATCGATTATCAAACGCTTTTTTCCCGATCATAAAACCTGACTTGACTTTTTTGATTAAATTATCACTGTATCTGGCTCTGCGAGTGCGGATTGGAGATTGTTGCAAATGATATTCTGTGAGAGCGGGCATGTAGTGCTGGGATTAAAGCCCTGTTTGAGGCCATACAATAGATAATTGGTGAAGTTAGTGTCTGGGTGATGTGACAGTTCAGAGGATAGACAACAAATATTGACTGAAGTCGATAAGTAGTTTCTAGATTTTTTATTGGTAGCTTTCATGACTGGGCATACTGTACTGGCATGAGCCCCACCACAATAATTACAGACGTGGAGAAACTTGCATTGCTGTCTCACGCATCTTCCTCTGTTGAAATTTCCGCAAACCTGATGGTTGTTGGAGAATGAGATGGCTTCTCTCCTAGAATCCGATATTGGATTTGTGGTTGAAGAACGAGCAGCGTAGCTGGTTGATTTGACTTGCGTCGGATCTGGGCTGGTATTATAGCGGGATTAATTTAGGGGCATGAGATAGTAGAGTGAGCTACTGACCTGCAGACTGCGCATGATATATTCCGACAACTGAAAAATACTGTTGTGGAGATCAGAGTCCAGTGCGCCCCAATAGGGGCACTGATTCCACTGAGCAACACGTACCGCACATTTGGCTGAAAATAATTTATGGTATGTGTAGAAATGAGTTCCGCCATAAGACAGTGCGAGTTCTGCGACTATCACCAGATAATCATTAAGTTTGCCCCGTCTATAGGGAAAAACGTCTCGGTTACGTATGGTAACCCTCGTTCCGTGAAGGAGGGAACGGAGACGTCACGTCGTGACCGACGAATTGGGATATCGCTTCGATAGACCAATGTACTTCGAGTGTAAACTAAACGAGCCAATGCACATTGGCATGCAATTATTGCATCCAGCTGCCGCTGATCACAGCGTGAGTATAATTGGCAGAGGGTGCGTGAGTAGGGCCTTTGTTGACGCTCTCGAACCGCCCGCTGCTTCCGTCTGGCGAAGGAGGAGGATGAGTGAGGTCCGGCATTAGTCCGTCCGCAACTCTCCGTGCCCTCCTGGGACCCAGAGATAAAGGAAACTGCTCTTTTGTCGAGAATTTGGGTACTGTCGGCCGTGAGGCCAACAGCGGGAAAAAAAATGAAACAAAAGATTCTCCGACCCCGGCCCTCCTCCGGGGGAGGGAGTGGTGCGTTCACCATCTCCCGAAGAGCAGATCCTTCCATCCCTGGGTCGCCTGTCTCAGGGCCGCTTGCTTCTCTGCTTGCCGGCAGGCTTGGAGGCAGCTGCATTGCACCTGCTGCCTTATTATACTCACGCTGTGATCAGCGGCAGCTGGATGCAATAATTGCATGCCAATGTGCGTTGGCTCGTTTAGTTTACACTCGAAGTAGATTGGTCTATCGAAGCGATATCCCAATTCGTCGGTCACGACGTGACTCGTAGTGACCGACTGAAAGGGAACCGAGCAACCTATTTCAGTGTAGTGGCCAAATGCTATAGTGAATTCGGAAAATGAAAGTGGGCGGGATGAACTGGGAGTTTCATTTTTTTATGTTACGGAGAAATCTTCGCAATCTATTTGTCGATGAGATTCGTCAGGAGGTAGCAGAGAGAGGAGAGATGAGAGATCAACGTCCGCACCTGCGAGAATCTGGGATTTGATGGTATTAGGCACGGGAGGTGGTTCCAGAGCATTCGTTGGGGTAGGTAGATGGGTTGCTGTGAATAAAGGATATTGAGGTTTAGCTTGGATAGAAGGGTTTGAAAGAAGATAAGGAGGGGCCGTAACCATTTGCGGAGGCATCCTCACGCACTGATTAGCCCCTGGTGCTTGGGGAAGCCCATATGAAGAGGTAGAAGGAAATGAGGGAGAAGGCCATTAAGCTTGCGTTGCTGGCTGATGATGCCCTACTTGGACATCTGCAGCGGGGGCTGCTGGCCATTGATAGGGAAAAGAAACAGCGGAAGGGTAAAAGTAAGGTGGCTGAGCTTCAGCGGCTAGTGGAGGCAGCCTCACACTAGTGTCTGCAGCCAGAGGAAGAGTAGGAAGGATAGAAGGTTGGAAAGCGACGCCTGTGGGCGATACTGCGTGCGGCGCGGTAACTGAAGGCGCTGCAGTGATTGGTTGAGAAGAGGAAGGAGGCAGTGCATTGTGAGGAGCGGCTGAGTCTGGGGCGTGGCCCAGGCTTGCTGACGGCCTGCTACGTCCTGATGCTCAAGGGGAGCCGGAACTTTGATAGACATGATAACTTTTAGTCTTGCGGGCTTTATTTACCTTTTTGGAGGTGGGTGAATTTGTATTTTCCAGAGAGATGTAAAGATCATTAAGTTGAGCTTTGCTCATTTTTCGAGAAAACTTAACTTCAGAGTTAGACAGTGCTTGTCTCAATCCCGCGACGGTCCATTTTCCAATGGGAGGGATGGATGGTGAAGCCGAGGCGTAAGATGTTGGGGATCGTGATGGTTGTCTTGGTGGTGGAGGTGATCAGAGACTTCATGGCTTAGGTGTGTGAGTAGCAGGCCTTGTGGGCCTCCGCCCGCGTGCCGAGGCCTGGGGCTCGGCGGTGGATCCAGGTCGACTAGGAAGCGCCTTACAGCTGGCAGAAGGAGGTGCCTTAGAGCCGGTGGCTTTCTTTGAGCCCGTGGCTTGCTTTGAGCCGGCGGCTTGCGGTGGAGCATCCAGCTCGTTGACAGATAAGAAGAGCTCGATTTCAGACATTTTGGCAGTGGAATGAAGCTGGATGCCGGAAAACTGTCGTAGGACAGAGGCAGGTAGGCTGCATATATTGTGCTAGCTAGGATGGTTAGCTAAACGAGATACACCTGTGCCAAATTGGTTGATTATCTGATCGTGCTCCTCCCAAACCTTGTTAATGAAACATAATTTAATCAAATTGCAAATGTGCAATAATGTTTTAGGCTGTATAATTGAAATATATTCCACCGCAGAAGTCTGCACCTGTTTTACACTGATGGCAGACACTGCCACTGGTTTACATGTTTATTTTCTTGGACACATTCTGCAAATACTGATCAAACTACAATTGCATGTGGTGAAGTTGATGCTCATTTGTATTCAAATTGGATCAGATTCTGTAATCCCCAAATAAAAAAAAACATTCCTCATGAAATCGTATCAAATGCTGGTCAGGTGCATGATGAGGGTCTTGGCAGTATCATGCAAGTAATAAAAAAAAAAAGAAAGAAAGAAAGACAAGTGTGAGACAAATATAGAATTTGAGAGAGTCTATGGGGGGGTGGGGGGGAGAATCCCTTATGCGACAGCACATGTCGAGTCCTGACCTCAGCTTGCTGAATAAGTGATATTTCGGTTCAGTAGAGCGAGAGGGGCAGTGCTTCATTGTTTTTATTTCTCTGAACATAGAGGGCAGTGTTTAAAAATCACAGAGTGCAGCAGATGCACTCACTCTCTAGTTATAGGTTTGAGCAAATTTGCACCTTTGACAAATACTTACCAACCCAATTATTTTGAATAAAGAAACTTTAGTTACTCTACACCCTACTAAGAAAAAAATAAAATAAAAGAGTTAAGAAAAAAATGGGAGAAAAGACCACAACTCAATTGGTTTAGAATAATTTTTACTATGTAGTAAGCATAAACAAACTAATAAGCACACATAAACATTAGATAATAATATAAGGTGTTGATCATTTTTTTAAATTGAATGAATTATATTTGTAATCAACGTTTTTCTTGATTTGTCCACCATCTTGAAAATAGTTAGTGCTTGTCACAATGCCTTATAGGTTGGTCTTTTCTGAGAAGGATACATGCAATCCTGCCATAAATTTATCAAAAAAGATATCTTAAAAGTTATATTTTTGGAACTGGCTTTGCATCGTAAGTGCACCAATGATGACTTAAAATGCTACCTATGTAGGCAACTCCCTTTTGATTTCGGAACAGAGCCTATGAGTCTTTGTTGAGAGAGTGTAATGATGAGGGTACGGCTGACAGACTCTCAGTAGAGGTCACTGACGCCCTCTGCTACATTATTCTGTCTAGTTCTCATGGCTGTTTCATTGCTGAACCCTGTGATAGAGCAGAAACCAAACCGCTCCTGACAGTAAATGTGAGTTTAAAAGTACCAAGGGCAGAGGCGACTGGAATACCAATATGAAGTTGCCACTGACATTGATTAGGGAGCAGTAACAGAATGTTAAATGCCTGGGACATGTAATTAACACGGGAAATATTTTATGTTTTTTTCCCTGTTGGATTGAAAACAATGGAGTTCGAACTTAATCAGAAAGCAATTCTCTTCCACATCATGAAGCATCACAACAAGATTATAAACCTAAGATCACTTGCTAGGTTGAAAGTAGAGGAGCAAATACAATTGCAGTTATGACATTTTGATTCATAGCACCATAATATCAAATATGCATTACAGTTTAAGCAATGATTTACCATGATTGGACAACAAATAAGGACAAATATATATATAAAGGCAAAATCTGTCAGGATTATGTCTTGTGCTACATGGTTTATAGTCTCTGTGAAGATTCTTATTGTTTATTAAAGTATCTGTATTTGGTAATTATGTATCATGCATCTCCCTGAATCCACAATAAACATGTCAAAAGCATGATCCTGTCAATAATTAGCCGACTGAGCCTGGTTTCTCCCAAGGTTTTTTCTCCATTTCTGTCACCGATGGAGTTTTGGTTCCTTGCCACTGTCGCCTCTGGCTTGCTTAGTTGGGGGCACCATTTCTGGCAAGGCACTTGTTGCACAGACACTATTGGAAGAGAACTGAATTGAGCTGGATGATGACATCACTGAATCAACAATGAACTGACTTTAACTGATAAACTGACTGTTTTCTATTGTCCTCTTGCATTATCAGCACAATTTTTTCCCTGTTTAACACTGTAAGGGAATAAGTGGCCTAATGGTTAGAGAGTCGGACTCGTAACCCAAAGGTTCGAGTCTCGTACCGGCAGGGATTGTAGGTGGGGGGAGTGAATGTACAGCGCTCTCTCCCACCTTCAATACCATGACTGAGGTGCCCTTGAGCAAGGCACCGAACCCCCAACTGCTCCCTGGGCGCCGCAGCATAAATGGCTGCCCACTGCTCTGGGTGTGTGTTCACGGTGTGTGTGTGTTCACTGCTGTGTGTGTGCACTTTGGATGGGTTAAATGCAGAGCACTAATTCCAAGTATGGGTCACCATACTTGGCCACATGTCACGTCACTTTCACTTTCACTTAAAACTGCTTTGACACAATCTGTATTGTATAAAGCACTATATAAATAAAGGTGACGACTTGACTTAATGCTCAACCTTATACCACGCACCACTGATCACACTTACTCATAGGACATCATTCACAGTGGTGGGTACGAGGGGGACATGTTGACACCTTTTGCCAAGGCCAATTTGGTCACCACCTCTTTAGGAAAGGTCTCTCGGCAGGGATGTATCAAATATAAAGGAGTCATCTTAATAGTTTGCAATTTGTGTTTGTGTGATACAATGAGAGATGATGTAGCACATGAAAATTGGTGTTTTTCATGTTATGCTGAGGGATTGTTGCAGTTATCGTCAGTGATAGAAGACAACAACTGCGGTGTTCTATAGCTTTCTTTTCTATTAAAATCACAAAGCAAAATGCAAACAGATAAATATACTCTCTTTGCTGATAAACACACTGATACAGTATGCAGCTGTAACTTTGGTTTATTAAAATAAAAGGTTACACTTTTACTATCAGTTGCTGTTCCATATATTTATCAGCTGAGCTACAAAATCATGTGACAGACACAGGCCTTTAATTTAAATTTAATTTAATGAAATAAAGTACCTTTTTTTCTTCTCTTTTCATTCAAGGGAAGTCAGACCTGAAAACTGTTCGGTTACCAACATTCTTCAAAATATTACCTTTTGTGTTCTGCAGAAGAAATAATACAGGTTTAAAATGATGCATTTTCATTTAAATTATTTGTGCATAACTTAATTAATAAATATGATGATAGTTTTCACCATTTCGTGACATTACAGCCAGCACATCTATTAACTGTACTAACCATTTTTCATACGATGTTTCGTCTATGACTGCGGTGAAATGGCTGTGCATGCATTACAGAGTGCATGGTCTTAGATGTGTGAATTTTCTAGGTAAAAAGGATTCATTTTAAATCATGTTAATGAGGAGTTAACATTGCTCTAGTCAAGACAATTGAATAAGCAATAACTTTAAGGCAGTTATTCTAATGAGCAGCTATCCCTTCTCATGGTGACTCTTTCCAGAAGAATTATTCCAAATCGCCCATGAGAGCATAAGCCTGAGTCTAGCCTCACTTATTAAGATGTTGTCCATTAGCTTTCCGCACAGCTTCACACTACATACTTGTAGCGAATCGGCTCATGGGGAAATATGAATAATTAATCATAACTAGTTATAATTAATTATAAATATTTAGATCCACTGTAGATATTTACTTGACATCTCAGGGTCAACTGTCTGTCAATTCTAAGAACGTTAATTTCCTGGTTAAGGGAAATAACTTTCTTACTGTACGTACCTACACAGAGCCTGTAGCATAACTTAATGATTCTTCTCTAGATAGACAGTTAAAATGTAATTAAATTTAGATTTAATTAATTAGTAACTGAGCAATAGCATTCAGGAAGGATACATCTAAGATAGTTAAATTCGCTGAGACGAATTTACGATTTGGGAAACATAGAAAAAGAAGAAAAAGAAGGAAAATAAAGTGAAAAATCAGAAACCAGGGATTAGGTTAAGTTCAAATTACTTCACACTGCATACACACATGCTGTAGTTAAAAGCTTCAATTAAAGAGTGCTAACCCCTAATTGTTAAAGCTATTTGGTAGCTTAGCCTAAGATTAAACTATGCTAAGTCGTGTTAGCTTAGCTGCTTCAGGTGGTTTGTTTACAACATGGCGTCGCGTGTGCTATGTGAAGTTAGCGCTTCCTGTGACAAGTCATTGTCATGGTAACCAATGCATGCCAGTGCAATTCAAACAGTTTAGTGTCTGCCTATTTCAAAGAAGTTGCCCACAGTTTTAAAACGTGGTGCTTTCAGTCCTTCAAGACTTGTTGCATTAAATAAGCACTTCTATGAGTGCTTCTCTAATTTAACAATAAACTTCTTGCACTTGTTTAAAGAATAACAAAACGGGTTTACTGTAAGTTAAAGCCGGTTTAAACATATATGTAGTTATGTGTGCCTCACACATGAATACTAAAGTACAGTATTACACCTTTAATTTCACTCAGCGAGTGAAACACAGTAATGACCACCAGGTTGCTAGGCTTGTATATATGCTGTCAAAGATCAAATGAAAAATGGTGTGTCTGATTGGTCCAGACGCTACATACTCTTCGATGATACATTATCAGCTTGCTTTCCCAACAGAGATGTGCTTTTTGAAACACTTTATGGGCCACTGTCTCAAAACAGCATTAATGCTATTCCCATGTAATTTATAATCCCATATGACTGTCATGTTCAACAAAAAAAGTCACACCTGCCATGCTTTCCACTCTTTCTACGCACAGCTGAATGCTAATGATGTGTTGTCTTGCGCTGTCAGAACCAATGTATGATACAGATGAGAAGTGACATGCATTATCGGAGGTGGGAAGGGGAGATAGGGTGGTCTCCAGCTCTGACAGATATAAGGATGGAAAGATTGATGTGAATCCATAAGGAGCTCTGCTGGGCGAAACAAACGTGACCGCTCACAGCTCTCAGAAGTGTAATCCACTAGGGCCCTTTATACAAAGTGCAGGATACTGCATATCAAAGGAAGCAATAACTCCCAAAAGCTACTCATAATAGATACATATAGTAAGTCTTCATTTATAGAAGACAAAAGTCTTGTGCTCACAGAAGTTTGAAGGCCATAAAGAGGACATTGATTAAAGAGACCAAATTATATATATATATATAT
>NW_015654937.1:789790-796529 GCF_001515625.1 Sinocyclocheilus rhinocerous
TATATATATATATATAGTTGGGACACCTGATTTTGCTGTCAAGTTTCCTTTCGATACTACACTAGTAGTGCGTCGCTAGACGCTATGGGAAAAAGTCCCTGAATGCCGCTGACGGTCATGGTGAGTGCGTTTCGTGCCTGGGGTTGCCCATTGAGGAAACATGAGTCTGGCCTCACTGCTCTTGCATATGGCTTTCTTTTCAGAAATCGACTCTGCCCCTTATGCCCTCCCATTTTCTTCCTCCCAGGAAACTGTGAGGAAAAAACAGCGGGGCAGAGGACCTCAGCGCCCAGAGATGAGCGAGTTCATGCCGGCTCAGACACCGCGTGCCTCACTCTCTCCACACAGAGAGGCTTCTCCCATCCTCTTCACCCACCCAGACCAGCGTCCCTCTGCTGCCACGAGTGACTTGGTCTTGTTCGGTGGGAGCGAGGACGATCCTCTGGATGACAGCATGTCATTGGTAGCCTCAGATGTGGAGGAGCTGTCGGGCTTGACAAATGACCACAACCCCTTGCCGTCTTCGAAGCCCAGCGAAGCCAAGGCAGGCATGGATGCCGAACTCTTCTGTCTAAGGCTGTTGAGGAGCTGGGCTTGGAGTAGTCTCTGCCAGAGGATCCCACCTGCAGCCACCTGGACGAATGGTTCCTGCCGGAGTGCCGCCAGGCCTCTCGCCAGCGAGCCTCTCCGTTCTTTCCGGAGGTCCACGATGAACTCACCAAGTCGTGTCGCGCCTCCCACTCTTCTTGCCTGTGTACTTCTGCTTCATCCGCCCTCAGTCGACAGCACTGAAGAGAAGGGGTACGAAAGACTGCCTCCCCTGGATGAGTCTGTGGCCGCGCACCTCTGCCTGCCCACTGCCATCGGTTGGAAGGCGAAGGTCGCCCACCCATCCAAGCAGTGTAGGACGACTTCAGCCCTTGCTGGACGAACTTACCCTTTGGCTGGACAAGCGGCTTCGGCGCTTCACTCCATGATGGTCTTCCAGGTCTTTTGGGCCAAACTCCTCCTTTGCATGGATGAGTCTGGCCCCGACCTTGCTGCGTTCAGAGAACTGCACAGTGCGACCGACCTGGCTCTACGCGCCACCAAGACCACGGCTCAGGCGATCGGCAGGTCGATGGCCAGTTTAGTGGTGCTTGAGCGCCACTTGTGGCTTAACTTGACGGAGATTAAGGACGTGGATAAGGTCCCCTTCCTTGACTCCCCGGTCTCCCCCACTGGCTTGTTCAGACCCCAAGCGATGCAACATTTCTTGCTGAAGCGTTCCAGCTCTGCAGCTGCCTCCAGTTGCCCCAAGTCTGCGCAACTCAGCATCCCATGAAGCCTGCACCTCCAGTGGCCCAGCCAGCTCCCAAGCCTGAGCCTCGTCAGCGCTCCTGCTCGGCTAGATGTTACCTATTAACCTAAGCACCAGGGACCCTGGCCCAAGATGACGCTGGACCCGGCGAATGAAACTGAAAATGGTTAAGGACTCAGCTGCTCGGATTGAGTTGGGCAGGTCATTCTGGCAGGCTTTGTGGCCATAGGCTCGTGCAGCTCCGCTGACTCGCCATTGGTTCTTTTTTATTTAATTGCACGACCAATGGACGTGCAGTTACACTGCGTTATTAAAAAGATTTCAGTATCAGCAAAAAAATGACTTTTTCCCATAGCATCTAATGATGTAGTACTTGTTCCCGTATCTCAGGGAACCGAGGTTACGTTAGCAACAGAGTATGTTGCATTTATTTATGCACTCGGTAAAAAGTACAACGAAATAGTACCATAAGAGTACGTATACCTTAAGGTTACATATTACTACTCAGAAGTACTAATGTCCAACCTTGAGGGTAAATAAGGTACAAAGGTGTCCCTTAACAAGCTGTTGTGCCCCTAAAGGTACAATTTTTACAAAGAGTGTACTCTATAGCACTTTATACAATACAGATTGCTTCAAAGCAGCATTCAGAGTCAGAAAAAGGAAAATAGCAGTGTATTAATATTGCCAGGGGAATGAAACAAATACAATTTCAACAAAAAAGTAGCTCTAAAAAGACAATAATATCATTATTCAGATCAATCTAGTTCAAATATTGCAATGTTCATTAATTATAAAGCAATTCAATTCAGTTATAAAGCTGCTCTACAAAACTGTTATTCATCTCAAGTCAGCTCAGTGTTAATTTAGTTCAGTTTAATAACAGAGTTCATCAATTATGAAACTAATTCAATTCAGCTATAAATAAACTTTACAGAAGACAATAGTCATTATCCAGCTTAATTTAGTTCAAGTTTTGTTCTCATCCACATGTCAGTGCAGTTAAATTGATAATATTACTGAATATTAAGTCCCATGCTATGTGTTTGTCCATATTGTGTGTGATGTGGTGTATATGTATAACATTAGCACAAAAAATAATCTGTATTCATTAAGAATAAGCACATGTATTGTTGTATAAATATTTATAGTTAGCCCTTGTGCCAACTTTGCTGTGACAACTAGCCCCAGTCCCCCATAATATTATGTAGAGGCGTTAGAATATACATTGATTGAACACTCTTTCTGCTGTATGTGACCTGTAATTTTTATGAATACATTCATTCCTGTGTAAGATTATCAATTTTTCAATGGCATACTTTATATTTCTTCATTTTTGTTCATTATTTAAAATACTTTTGTTTTCCAGACCATTAAAAACATTGCCTGAGGAAGTGTAACACTAGGGTGCCCAGCTAGGGAATGAAACCCAGGTTGCCATGGTTGGAAACTTGATAACTAACCTCTAGTCTACCACCTTTTTTTTTAAAGCCAAGAGTAGATCAGGTGAGTCAAAACATTGTGCAATTTGGTAGCTTTTATGAAATACTGGAAGCAGAGAATTAGCCTACATTCCAAGGAAAGAACACACACAGTGGAACTTGGAGCAAATCAGAGGTGCAAATATAAAAATATAATCATATTTTACTCACCCTATTGTAGTTTCAAATTCATAAGGCATTATCTTCTGTGGATCACAAAAGGAGATGAAAAGAAGTCTGAAAAGAAATTCAGACTCAGTGTTGTATCCAAGTCTTCTAAAGGAAAACAGGCCATATCATTCGTGTTCTGCTTTTTTCCCCCTCCACATTTTATAATATTTTTTAAAAAATAGATATTTATTCTAAAAGAGATATTGCAAGGTGACTTTTGGGTTGGGGCTACTGTAAACTCTGCAAGACTCTGTCCCTCCAGGAGCTAAGTTTGACACCCCTGTTGTAGATCAAACTTTTGGTTTATAACACAAGACTGTTGTTGAACTCGGAATCAAAACTGAGTTGCCATAGTGAGAGACCTCTAAATTATCAAGTAGATTTGTAGCTTGTGAACCCAGAACAAACCAGGGAGGAGAGATGCAAAAATAGGATAAACTCTGGCAAACTTTACAAAGTATAGATTAGAAATGAGGTGCACACAAAAACCAATCAGGTCAGAGCTTAAATAGAGCCAATCACCGGTGAAGTCAAAAACTAAATAACAGTTCAAAACAATGATTAAGATCAACTGAATGAAAAACTGTTTTTTTTTAACAGAGGAGACCCAGTTGAACTCTCAGTTCATGTTTTTACTGATGAAACAGTAATGAGCTTTTGTATTTATTTTTTTTTTGTATCAGTAACTTCACACACACACACACAAAAGATACATTAATATCAATAATTGGAATCAACAAGCAATAGGTCATTAGCCTAACTACAGGCTGTTTTCTGTTCCCATGCCTTTCAGAAATGTATTTACTGTATTCCCTCTTGAGTTCAAACTGTTTTTCAAAACACAACCTCAAAACACAAATTATTCAGGCTGTTAAACTCTGTCAAATGTTTTCCTAGTGTGTAGGTGCCTAGTATAGCTTAAAAGTTTGCATGGTAAAACTAAAGGCCAGACAGACTACACAAATAAACAAACGCCTCCAGCTATGTAGCTTTCTTCTGTCTGCTTCTACTGTATAGTAAGGCATCCAATACCACCACAAGAATTTTATTAGCATTACACTGTAGATGCTGAGCACCTAACCTGACCTCTACAGCTAAAACTCTTGCTTTGTCAAGTTGAGTGAAACAAGATCAGTTTTGGACACTAGCTGTTTTAACTACCTAAAATTCCAAGTACTTCTAAAGAAATTCATTTAAATAAAATAGCTAATTACACTACAAGCAACATGACAAAAGTTTGCTATATTTAAGCTAATGCCATAGTAAAAATCTAAATATGGCGCTTAATAATTATGATACACTTGCTGCACGTGCAGGTGTTGATCTTTAATAAAGCTGCCTTTATCGCTGGCAAAAGTCAGGATGCATTTCAGGTTAATTTTCAATCATCTATAGGTAAATATTCGACTTTATACGTTTTGTCTCATAGTTGTACCATCTAACATTATTTAGTGTGTGAATAAACTATATAATTCAGACTGAAGCTAACTAGTTTGACTGTTTCTTTGAATAAAAACATCTCAAACAAGTAAATCATTCACTAGTCAATAATTTCTACCTCACATTCTAAACACCCGATAGACTATACAGAACACATAACATGATCTACAAAAAAGATTCCCAGAAATGTTGAGTAGGAAGTGTTCAAAAAATATATATAAAGTATAAATATATGAAAAAGTATGCTTTTACAAATGCATGCAGATAATACACATTGCACGTCATTTGAAACTAACTCTATTGCCACTTTGAGTACAAGTGTACAATGGTAAAGACATAGGCAAGCATTCACATCTGCGTTTATGTACTTGCATAGAGTAGGCCTGTGTTTCTGGGCTGAAACTTCAGCCTGTAGAATAAACAGTGGCTTAATACTCCAAACAACAGTCAACTGACGTTATGTGGACATTCAGTATTCACTGTTCCATTTTCCACACAATGTGTATGAGGGCTGGTGAGTCGGTTGTACCCACATCCAACCATGAGAGATGTCTGGTGAGAATGATGACTGATGGCAGATATTAATCCCTCTATATTCCTCACATTCATGACATGTTTTCTCCATGGTAACCCTCAATTACTGCACAATTGTGCCCTCCGCACAATATTTAGAATGCCATGTAGCATTATAGCACTGTCCATCCTCATGTGTAGACTGCTTCTGGCTCTTGAGACTTTGAGTCCACAGTGTCTGTCCACTGCAACAGAATTAGATTTGACCGGGCATTTTCAGTCCAGTGAAGTCCATTCAAAAAATTATAAATTGCTAAAAGTGATATACTGTATGTGATGACTTTATTGACCACGTATTGAAAGCAATTGCACATTCTGTAACAGTCATCTTCAGACTGTTTATTTCTTTTTTCTAAGTGCAATACCAGAATCACCATCCATACCAGTCAGACTTTTTGGCCTCGCTAGCATGGCTAGAGATAAGACGGTAGTCACTTTTTTCAGCAGAGTTAAAATCATAGCCCAACACTACAAATAATTTGATCTGAATCAAAAGACCATTTGAAAATGACAATAAATAAATAAAAATAACCTTACACATACACATTCACTCTCCCTAGCATGCAAGCTAGGTGTACAGTGTACAGTAGAGTACACCAGGAATTTGGCTACTGAATGAATGAAGCTGAAATCCAATTGACTTGTGGCTTATTGGCTTCTATAGAAACATATGTTATTACTTGACAACCTGGTTGGTTTGTTTTGAAAGGTTTATATGTTATTGCTATTTTCTCTATGGAGATAATGAACCAGATTTTTTACTTCTAAAACACTTATTTTGTTCTATAGAAGTGGTTCTCAACCATTTTTACTCCAAGAACTCCCACTATCCACAATAATATTCAGTGATGTACAGTAAACATCAGGCTAACATTTCCTTTGGTGCATCTGCTGTAATGACCAAGTTCTAAATCACACCTCCTAGGCCACCTTATTTATCCAGGTTTTCCAAGACAGGAGTAATCCTGGTTCTTCAATGTATTAAAAAAAAAAAGGTCATTGTTGAGGTCTTAGTTGTTTTATCTAATTTTCATGCTTTGTCTTATTTTAAATCACTTTAAGTCATGTTTTGGCTTCCTTTAGAAATCATGTAACTTGCATTATTTACCATGCCACATTTTTTGTTTTGTTTTTTACTGTCATGTATTCTGTTTTTGTTTTGTTTTTTTGCTTTGTTGGACTTTCAGTTTGTAGTTTACCCTGTTTGGCTCCTGATTCCCTGTGCCATGTTTGTAGTCCTTTGTAGTTTTATTGTTGATTACTCCATTATTGTATGCACCTGTGTCTTGTTTATGTTATTTAGTTTATTTTGGCTCATATTTAATTGAAGTATTATCTGCTAGGGGTGTGCCGGTACGAGTATCAGTACCGAACAGTTCACGGGGCAAATTCCAAATGGAAGTGATCATCTCTATCCCCTTGGATTGGGGACTTTCGAGCAACCTAATTTCCTCATTATCTTCAGCTGGCATGTTCCCGTGACAACGCAGTTATTTAGTTTTGGCTCATATTTAATTGAAGTATTATCTGCTAGGGGTGTGCCGGTACGAGTATCAGTACCGAACAGTTCACGGGGCAAATTCCAAATGGAAGTGATCATCTCTATCCCCTTGGATTGGGGACTTTCGAGCGAGCTAATTTCCTCATTATCTTCAGCTGGCATGTTCCCGTGACAACGCAGCACGGTGTTCGTCAGCAGCTGCCGCTGTTTTACTGTCATAAATGTCTTTTTATTGTTGTTAGCATAACTGTTGCAAATAAACATACATTTTAT
>NW_015654937.1:798317-804861 GCF_001515625.1 Sinocyclocheilus rhinocerous
AAAATATAAAATGTATATTTTTTTATGCCGGTGTCCATCAGCGAATCTGCTGATGGACACCATGCTGCGTTGTCACGGGAACATGCCAGCTGAAGATAATGAGGAAATGACATTGCTCCCTTTGCCAAGTGCATTCCAAAAGACTACATAATGGCATGCATGTGCCCTGCTCACTCCAAAGTCCCCACTCCAAGGGGACAGGGATGATCACTTCCATTTGGAATTTTCCCCGTGAACCGTTCGGTACCGATACTCATACCGGCACACCCCTATTATCTGCATTTGGATCCAGTCTTTTCACCAGTTTTTTAGTTCACTCTGCATAACAGAAAACCCAACCGTACACTATGGATCCAACCGTACACTGTGGGAGTACATCTCCTCCTCCTCTGTCAGGGCTACTGCTCCCTCGAGGATTACACCTGGGAATTTTGGACCTTGCCCACCAAACTGATGTTAGGGATAAATCAAATAGTGTTTTCCATAATGAACCATTAAAATCACAACTTCTGTTATTGTATTATGTTACTGTTATGTTCCTTGAGGGACTTAGTAGAGCAGGCTCTGTTACTCAGCAGATTTGGCAACTCGGCGGAACCAGTGACTAGCCCACGACCCCACCACACACACACACTTTTTTTTTCCGCCATGGAAACCATAGGTCAGTACCTTCCATCCAGGGTGGCGGATCCCCCTCTGATGTCAGCCAAGCCCCGCAGTTTCAGTGCTCTCTAGCCCAGTGTGGTTAGAGCTCCCAAGTCTGGTCATCTCTTGTGTGGTAGCCCTGGTGGTCCCAAGGTTGGTTGTCCCGTGATACCAATTTCCGAGGTCCCGGTGATCCCAAATCCAGTGGTCCTAAAGGTTTTTCCATTGTTGGTTGCAACCATCATCTTGTGTTTTTGGGCCACACAGACTTCCCATTCTCCTCCTGAGGCAGCATCTGCTTCTGTGTTCACTGTCATGGCCAGGAGCACCGTCCCTGAACTATTTGTGATTTCATTCGACTATGTGGCCACCACAGAACCCGTCTCGGGCTCTGTCTCTAGTCCCACTTCCACTGCACAGCCCTGGCCCACGATGCCTCCCCTTAGACCTCCTCAGCTCCACCACGCTCCTGAATTTTATTTTTAGTTTTGTTGTTTTGGAGCAACTGGGAGCTGCTTTTTTTTGGTGGGGGACTTTATGCTCTTGCTTTGTGTAAGACTTTAGTAGACTAGTCTAGTTTGTAGTTTGGCTTGTTTGGTTCCTGATTCCTTGTGCCATGTTTGCAGTCCGTTGTAGTTTTCTAGTTGATTACTCCTTTATTGTGTGCACCTGTGTCTGGTTACCTAAGCCCAGTGTTTCCTGTGTTCTTTGTCGGGTCTTGTCCAGTGATGGCTGTTTGTGAAGGCACTCCTGCTTTGTTGTTTTGTTTATTTTAGTTCTTATATTTAATTCAAGTATTATCTGCATTCGGATCCTACTCTTTCCCTTATTTTTTAGTTCACTCCCTATAAAACTTACCCTTTATTTTCACTTTATTTTCTTATTAAATATGTTGTGGTCTCCAGTCTACAGATGGTCTGTAAAAGCATGAGGTACACTACAAAAGTAAATAATAACAATAGCAACAACAAGAATAAAAATAGTTGTTTGCAATATATCAAGCAATAATAGCTTACAGTGATGTAAGCCCTCTCTTATCTTCATAACAAAAGTCTAATTATGCAACTCAAGCTTACACAACAGCAAATCAGAGGTTAACAAGGTTTTTGTTTTTTTTTTGGCAGAAAAATATTTTCTAGTATAAAAAAGGTTGATGTGTGTTGTGTTTCCCCCTTGCTACTATGCAAAAAATACTGCACCTCATAAATCATGTAATCATCTCATGTGTCTACTTAATACTCATTATGTTTCTTTAGTCAGATGGAGATGAGACATTCATCAATGTCATCCTTTATCATGCTGTGCTTCAGTGAAGATGTGTAGCCTACATTTTAGGAGGATGAGGCAACAAACACAAAATCTTTATTAAATCCTGCAATCTGTGTATTTCTCTAGCCATACCAGATGGTATCTGTCTACCTGCTCCAACAGCATGGTAGTGGATCAGCAAATCTATTTGTTTGTTTGACTTTTTATTTGTTTGTTTGCTTGTTTTTGTTTTGTTGTTCTTCGTGCGAAACCCTAGTTTTTTGGTGATCAAAACCAAGGTACGTACAGAACCGTCATGTTTGTGTACCGTTACACCCCTAATATATATATTTCACAAGTGCAAATATGCCTTCTTGTTGGCAAATGCTATTTACACTAACTCTGCCCACCATTGTCTTCTTGAGGCAGACAGAAATTACAGGAAGAATTATAAGAACAGCCCCCTCTGATAACAGGAGAAGTAGTGTGGATCATATACTACATGTAATCATATACATTGAATTTTATTTTATTGCATACTGTTTTAAAATGTACCACAATACACTGCATTATTGAATTGCATTATTTGCACTAAGTATACATAGCCTCTAACACACTTGTGCAAAGAAAATACTGCTATTTTCACTTAGTTTAAATAGCATCTATCGTGTTGAATGCTATTTGCTTTAGTTCAAATAGCCTCTGTTTTTTTTTTGTTTTTTTTAATGTACCCCCTCCAGGCACCGTGTTTACTTGAGAGAAACTACTTTTCACATGTCTCATTTTGCATTAGAGCTTCAAATAAGAATTTTATGAATATTGTATGTTCTTTGGGACATGGGGAAAAAAGTGCACAATGTAGTTTGGTATTCCTGATGTTTAGAGGCTGTAACAAGTTGCAGAATGATTAATAAAATTAATGTTACAGCTTTAAAATGTATTATTTATATGCAGATTTACATGACTAACTTTTTATGTTTGGTGGGCCTGGGGAATTTACAACTTAAACCAACAATAATACATTGATGAATGTATTCTTATGTGCTTCTTTGATGGAGATACAGTTGAGCACATTAATGGCACACAATCTGGAAATTAATTTAGTCTGCTACTACTAAAGAAGTTCATGTTTTCTTTTTTTTTACTGATCACCAGGAGATGCCTGCCTGTTTTGATTTTTTTTCCCCTACATTCATGGCAATAGAAATTAATATCTGAAAGACTTGATGCCGCTGTGCCTAAATGAGTTATGCCGTACTATGCAGAATTTTTTATATAAAAAATGCCAGCAGCTTGTAGCTTTTTTGTGGGATATTTACTTCTTTTTAATCACTGTTGATCGAAACTCTGATTTAGCCTTGGTTTTCTATTATGAGGTTTGGTCTTGTTCTCATGATCAGCTAATCTGTGCTATATATATATGTATATATATATGTATATATATATATGTTCTTCGTGCGAAACCCTAGTTTTTTGGTGCTTGTACACCACCAAAAGAAAAAAAAAAACATTTAGTATATATTTTTTTCTATATTTACAATTAAATTATATGCATTTATGTATATCTTTTGTAATTATATATATATATATATATATATATATACATACATACATATATACATACATACATACAGCGTTGGGAAGGTTACTAAGGAGATGTAGTATAACTATTTAAATTACATTATTAAAGTGATGTAACTGATTACATTTGATTACTTTTTGATTACTTTTCTAAATTTCTAATGTTTTCAACTGTTAGTCATTTTCAAACATCTAAACCAGGCTCAACACCACAACCCCAATTCCAGAAAAGTTGGGAAGTTTTGTAAAATGCAATATACACAATATGTCAACGACAAAGATAATCTGTACAAAACAGCATTGAGACATTCAACATTTTCTGGAATTCCAAAGTTTACAGAACATTTCAAAAGACATATTAATGACCTTGCAAAGTAACATAACTTTTTGTAGTTGTGCTGCTTCACAGCCATTATTAATTTTTGACCACCTTACATCTTGGAATATAATATATATTCCACAGCCATGGGAAACATAGATGAACACTCAAATAGCTTTCTAACTATCAGCAAATCTGTTCCTAACAGTAAAACAGACATGTCTCCCACTGTTTCACAGGTGGTATGGGTCGACCCTGTTTAATTAGTTGTGCTGTTATAGCAGATCAATTAGAGCAACAGAGCAATTGTGCTATCTCTTGGAATAATCAGTCTGGAGTGCAGTAAGCATGCAATGTTGGACCAGGGTGAGATAAGAATCTCACCATCTGAAATGCTGACAAAAAATATTTAGCAGATATACACATTTAACATTTACAGTATTTCTCTTTCAGCTCCACAAATTAAATTAGAATGGTATTTCTTACTAAATAGAGAATATACATTGGCAGATTACCTGAGCACAGTGACTGAATCTAAACTAAGAAATATTCTAGCCATGTACAGATTCTGTGAAAAACATTTTCCCTATAGTTCACATCCCATGAAAAACACTTTAATCTGATGCCAAACAAGATCAAACTCCCACAACTGCTAGGAGAAACCTTGGCAAGCTCAAACCTGGCTGTCAGGTATGTGAAGTCCTGCCACGACAAAGAAAGTAACCAGTAGAACAGGACCCCAGATAAAACCCCCAAAATAACAGGTTTGAAAACAAATCAAATTCCTTAGCAATTTAAAGCCTTTTTACGATACCATTAAAGCTACTTTTGTTAATTATCTGCTAATAGTGAAGCTGTAGGTTTAAGCAGGGACATGCAGAGAGTTCCTCAGGGGCAGAGGCTCAAATGTAAAATAGGGGCAATGTAATATATATATATATATATATATATATATATATAGCAAAAACATAAAATAGTAATGTTTCCAAATGTTTGGCCTATATATTAAGCAGCACAACATTGATAATAAATCAGCATATTAGAATGATATCTGAATGATCATGTGACACTATCAACTGGAGTAATGATACTGAAAATTCAGCTTTGCATCACAGAAATAAAATATTTTTTAAAGAGGTAATACGATACGATTTCAATTTTTCCTTTCTGTTTGGAGTGTTACAAGCTCTTGGTGTATAAAGAAGATCTGTAAAGTTGCAAAGACTAAAGTCTCAAATCCAAAGAGATATTCTTTATAAAAGTGCGAAACTACTTAGTTTGGCCTTCCAAAAGAGGACTATATCCGCTAGAGCTGATCCGTGCTGGTCACTGAGGAAATACATCAACTTCGCGCTGTGGATTGCCTCGACGCGTTTCAGAAAGGCGGGGCATAGAGGAGAAACAATAATGTACAGTATGTGGAAAATAATGTTTTTTTTTACCTTAAACCACATAAACACATTTAATTACACCAAATACACAAAATAATGTTCTTTTTAGCAACATCATATGACCCCTTTAAAGTATATTACATTTTTGATCAAATAAATGCAGCTTTGATGACCATAAGTGACTTCTTGCAAAACCATAAAATAGTAATGTATCCATTGTATCCGATGTATATATTTAAAGTGTATTTAAAGTATATTAAAACAGAAGAACAAACATTCTTTTAAATTGTAATAATATTTTACAATATTACAGTTTTTTCTGTATTTTTTATCAAATAAATACAGGCTTGATGAGCATAAACAACTTTCATAATGCTGCATATTTATCAAAAAATGGTAATATCCAAAAAATAGTAATAAAGTCCTTTCACGTCACCATTTTTCCAGCCTACACTTCACAGAATAGGCCTGTAGGTGGCACTTGGGCTTCATTACAGTAACTATGATAGTTTCATGAAATAGTAAACGGTGTATTAATATAAATAAATACAAGTGAACTGAACACTACTTTTGGTTCTGCACGGTGTGCAGTGCTTTGCAGTCAGTTAGCATCCATTTTCTCAGCGATGAAATTTATAAAATGAGACAAACCGCAGATCCAGATCGTTCCACAAATGTAAGTTCGTAATTTTCAACTGATTCATGAATAAGAACGTCTCTAGGTTACGCTGCATCGAGATTCGCTTTGGGAACGCCCCTGCGTGACCGCGTTCTGAAGCACGTGTCAAATCAGCGCAATGGAGCAGCGAGACGTCACAAGCGGGGTGACGTAAGCACCAGAAAGTATAAAAACGCATCCGGCAGAGCGCAAACCAGCTTCGATGAAGTAGCGCCTTCAGGGATGCAGGGAGTATGGCAAAGAGACGCAGCGTCTCGTTCCCTCGGGGAACCATGGTTACATACGTAACCTAGAGACGTTCCCCTTCAGGAACTCGAGCTGCGTCGAGATTCGCTTTGGGAACGAGAATACCCACTGCGCCATACTACCAAGTCCCTGCCTCAGCCCCTGTCTCGACAGGATATCTGCCCCCTGATTTAGATACCCAGGGATGTAAACTGCTCTTAGAGAGAGGAGCTTCCCCTGAGCCCACAGAAGGATCTGGCGCGCCAGCTTGTACAAGTGACGCGAACGCAGACCCCCCTGCCGATTGATGTAGGAGAACACCGATGTGTTGTCTGTGCGGACAAGCACATGATGCCCCCTTAGGTCTGGAAGGAAGTGTGTCAGAGCTCGAAACACGGCCAGCAATTCCCGGCAGTTGATGTGCCAAAAGAGATGATGGCCTTCCCACAGACCCTG
>NW_015654937.1:805837-807839 GCF_001515625.1 Sinocyclocheilus rhinocerous
TGCATATCGGACAGATTCAACCACAGATGCCGCTCTGTGGCCACCATTGCTGCCATTGAACGGCCGATGGCTCTGGCCGTTTCTTTGGTGGCTCGGAGGGACAAATCTGTGGCCCGACGCAGTTCAGCTACCACGTCGGATTCCTCCTCTTCCCTGTCATCCAGGTCCTTGAGCAGGTCAGCCTGGTATGCTTGTAACACCGCCATGGTATAAGCTTTCCCAACCAGACTAGATGTCAGCTTAACAGGTCTGCTGGGAAGCTTCGGGGCCTTCAGGGACGATGCTGAGGATGGGGAGAGATAGCTCGCGAAGAGGAAGATAGATGAAGTATCTGGCTCGCGGATCTAGCGGGTGAGGACCGAGAAAAGGAAGAGCCCGTCTCGGATCCCTCCGCTAAATCCACCCGCGATCCCCACGACAACAGTCTACAGACAACAGTAAATAGACAGACACATACACAGAGCGCTACTGAAGAGCAGAAGCTGGTTTGCGCTCTGCCGGATGCGCTTTTATACTTTCTGGTGCTTACGTCACCCCGCTCGTGACGTCTCGCTGCTCCATTGCGCTGATTTGACACGTGCTTCAGAACACGGTCACGCAGGGGCGTTCCCAAAGCGAATCTCGATGCAGCTCGAGTTCCTGAAGGGGAACGGAAATTACTGCTCCACTTAACATTGTCCATTGAACTTTTAACTTGTGCCAGATCATGATTGGTTGTTTGGTGCATTATAGATGACAAACGGGCATTGATGAATTATGTAATAGGGTACGACGGGGCTAAAGGCGCCCCGGGGCAAAAGGCGCCTTTGATATTATTTTAATCTAAACCACTAGATGGCACAAAAACGTGGCGTAGCACTTTCCAAAACATCCGCTTTCCAAGATGCACGTGTTTATTTGTCTGATCCTTGACCTTGACGTGCAAAGTTGATTCTGTGCTTACTTGATCTAATATTTGATGTTTTTTTTTTTTTTTTAAATGTTGTTGATTTAAGTAGCAAGTGAGAATCGCTAAAATTAATGCATATCTTTTGAGACAAAGGTCTTTTTTATGATTTTCATAAAATCATTATTTTATGAAAATCGTGGTTTTTTGCTTAAGATAATTAAAGCAACAGTTTTTAAATAACGAAAGAATGTGTAAAAGTATGGTATTTGGGGTAAAAAGCGCCCCTGCTGTTAGGGCTAAAAGCGCACAGTAATTAACATGATAATTAATAGATGGCTGACTTTTCCATTTCTTGACATGACATGGTTAGATTCAGATGCTAAATATCATACATTATGTTGGGTGTCAATATTAGAGATAATCACAATGTTTAGAATGAAACCATCATATTTAAAAACATGATATTAATCATATCATATAATAAAATGTCATGTGTTGTTACTACTGTAAATATATATTCAATTATAATTGGATCTCCTTCAATATTTTCAGAATCTTTACTTATTAAAATGATTTTGTTTCTGTATTTTAAAATATATTTTTATATTAACATATTTTAATGACAGTATATTTATTGAACAAAAATGAATTATTTTATTTTCAAAAATAAGCAGAAAATAGTACAAACTTTGCTAAAGTGATTGTTTTGAACGAGTATTAACTTAGACATTATTTAAAAAAAAACATTATTTTAGCTGCTTTGCATCACAGAAATATATGATATCTTATATTAAAATAAAAAAAACATTATTTTAAATTGTAATAATATTTCACAATATTACAATTTTTTTCTGTATTTTTGATCAAATAAATGCAGCATAAGATGAGCATAAGAGACATTCATAATGCTGCATAATTATCAAAAATGGTAATATAATAAAGTAGAGTTTTGGTGCTGCACGGTTTTGTGCAGTGCTTTGTAGTCAGTTGAAAAAAAAAAAAGTTGAAAAAATTGCTTGTTATTGGTTTTCCTTCCGTCGAGCCATAGGCACTCACTGAAAGAACCATATATGGCTCGAGAGCCAATACAGCCAATACGATGGAATATCAGTC
>NW_015654937.1:808932-831445 GCF_001515625.1 Sinocyclocheilus rhinocerous
GATTTTGTTTCTGTATTTTAAAATATATTTTTATATTAACATATTTTAATGACAGTATATTTATTGAACAAAAATGAATTATTTTATTTTCAAAATAAGCAGAAAATAGTACAAACTTTGCTAAAGTGATTGTTTTGAACAAGTATTGACTTAGACATTACTTAAAAAACATTTTTATGAATACCGTGTGCCTTTTACCCCATGCTGGTGAGCCTTTTACCCCATGTGTGGGGTAAAAGACCCCCCTTGCCACCTCATACATTTATACGATTTTTAAACAAAATAAAGAACTTGAATGATTTATTTTCACACTAAATCTGTTTCTCCATTAATGTTCAATACAACGTATATATTTTTTCTGCGATTATACATTTTAGGTGCAGTAAATAGCAAATTGTTTCTTAGGGTGGGCCTTTAGCCCCATTGTACCCTATTCTAAAATATATAATATGTGGATTTTTAATTAAATCGACACACTAACTTTGATTATTGATGAAAAAAAAATTATTGGTTTATTATTTTTTCCTTCCGTCGAGCCATAGGCACTCACTGAAAGAACCATATATGGCTCGAGAGCCAATACGCTGATTAGTGTGTGTGTGTGTGTATGTGTGTCTGCCTGTATGGTAGAGCATTCATTTACAACAGTGATTAAACTGACTGGAATTACATGTGTATTTAATGGTTTTATGAACACACTTTTTGAGTACCTGTACTTTACTTGAGTATTATTTTTTCTGGGAACTTATGACTTTAACTTCACTACATTTGAAAGACAAATATTGTACTTTTCACTCCACTGCATTTCTATCAAGGTCCTCGAAGTTGAAACTACTTCAGTCTGTGTGCATTGAATTTATTTAATACACGAGTTTCACAATTTGAGTTGAATTACTGAAATAAATGAACTTTTCCACAACATTCTAATTTATTGAGATGCACCTGTATAATAGAACATGTCAACACGGTAGAAAACTGAGCCCGTCAAGCTATTAAATGGCCATCAATTTGTCACTGGTACTGCACTCTAATTTCTTTTAGGTGGTAAACCTAAACCTTTTTTTGTTTTTAATACTTTAATGCATTTTTAATATTCAGGCTTTCCATATATCAATGTATATTTCCTCAGAGCTTTGCAGGCTTTGAGGCAGCTCGTCTACAAACTCTTTGCACATAAGGCCCGATGTATGGGGGATATCTGTATGGGAATCATGTCTCGTTGCAGACTCAAGAGCAGAATACATCTTTGTGCCACAGTTTTTCATTCTACTAGACCCAAAATTGAAGTCACCTCATTTGAGGGACAAAACAGATGGGCAAATATGAGAGCGCCTCTCCCCACAGGCTGAAGTCTGAAGAGAGAAAATCAGGAGTGAGACCTGTCATTAAAACGAATCTTCAAAATCCCCCTAATCCTTATCAGGCGTCTGGTTTCCTTTTAATATATCAGAGATTAATTTTAAGATAATGTAGATCTGGAGGAAAAGTAGACAGTGTCTTTTAGTTATAGATAATCATTTTAATATAATAACATTATGCAACATAATAGATATTGCAGTATCTTTTTTCTCTCAGCCTAACCTGGAAACAAACAAAACTTTTACAATATTGAAAACTTTAAATGAATTTAGTTGTTTTGAGAAATGAAGAAGAATTATTTATGATTTCCAGGTCTCTGATGAAATGTAAGCTGATCTGTGACATTTGTGACCGAGTGGATAATAAGGATGGTGTACGGGGTGGGGCATAGGTATTTATTTCGCCCTACAGGGTTTCTATTCCACTCTATTATGCAGCGTTTGTAGTCCACTTTTGGATTACGGCAGAGGTATGTGTTTGCGTTAGATGGTTCGGTTTGTATTTTGCGCTGTGACTAACGCTGTGTTAGTTGCGCTGTGACAGGTGTTTATTTGTGTTTTTATATTGTTTGTTTATTTAGTTTGTTAGAGATTGATAGTTGTTTTGTATTTGTTTTTGTTTTTCTGTTTGACATATGGATCTCTGATGTCTAGGCCCTGCTGTTTTGCTTATGATTTATTTTTTTTATATAAGTTTTATGCTGATGTTTGTTTTGAAGTTATTTTTTTATCTGTTATTATTGGTTTTGTCAGCTGTGTCCTGTTTGTACCAACCGCTAGGGGTCTACATGATGTGTGGAGAAAAGGGGAGTTTTTAACCAATTTTTCTATATTCTAGGAGCCAGCCTGCGTGGGAGTACTTTCCTCTGGGGTCATCTGGGTCTTTCCTCTACTGCATGTGGCGTGAGGTTTTTCTGCACTGCATGGGTATTGATTTGAGAGTGTAGAGTTATTTGTATTATTCACTACACCTTTTTAAATTTGTTGGTTGGTCTGTTCTTCATTCACTAGCTATAGAACTTGTGTTGCTGTGTTTAATTATTTCCATGGGTATCTAACCCCGGTGGCGTAGTCGGAATCAAGTTGATCATTGGCTATCGCTCGGTTACACTGATGATATGAACTTATTTGTACAGAAGATCAGATGTTTTGATTCCATTGATGCACAAAAGATGCAATTTGGAACATTGTTAAATCATGCCAGAGAACATGCATCAATAAAGACCAAGTAGACAAAGACATTCTAAAATTCACTTAAATTTCAATTAAACGTGTCACTGAAACTGCTATAGTGCCTTTTTAAATAGTGTTTACAAAGTGTTTTACAGAAAGAAAAAATAAATAAATAAATTTCTGGCAGTTTGAGTGCTTTGACTTATGTAGTCTATGATGCACAGAGTTTATGGGACATTTATTTAATAATTCAAATGAATCGATTTTAATTAACTGACTTCCTAATGCTATGTGATGAATTAATATTAAAAGCATATTTGATTATAGCCTCAGCTCACTTGGTTGCAAGACTGTGCATACAAAATACAAAAACAGTTCTACTTGCTAGAAACTGCTATAAGGTATTATTGAAAAAACTGTCAGGATGCTGAAAAATGTAGTTGGGTTAGTAGCATCACTACATTTAGGTACAGTACACCCTGAAACCCTGGACATTTCTCTAGGGCATCATTGCAGAAAGATACATGGCTTAAGTCCATCTGTACAGACTGCTCAATTTGTTTGTCTGGAAGATGGCGACCGCGAACAATTGATACCAAGTGCATATGGTAGAGAAATAATAGAAGGCCCCACTCTTGGTCTCCAGAGGAGCAGCTGCTTGTGTAAGACTCTGGGAGAATGCAATAAAAGATCTCTCAGATTAGCTGTGAGGTGGAGTTGAAATTGAAATTGATCAACTACAGCGGCTATGAATCTGAAATCAGGAGGAGATAAAACAATGTCCAAATATAGTGTGTACACAGTTTCCTTTTTTTCCCCTTGCAATTTCTGTGCCCCACAATATTGTTATTGATAAGAGTTGTAGAAATGCTCTACTATAATCAGTGTCATTGATCTTGACACTTTAAGCAGATCAGGTAATAATATGTTTAATGTTTTAAACTGTAAAAAAATGTTATAAGGTAGCGTATTTTCCCTTTCAAATGTGCTTGCGGTAGGTAAAACTTTGTAATATATTTCAGCAGAAATGCAATGCTCCCTCATGCAGATTTCACTTTGTGAAAGAAATGTCAAAAATGCAATATATGTTCACTCAGTTCAATTCTACTCACCTCTGCAAGTAACATTAGTGAGCCTAGTAATGGTAGATTTTTAACCTTTCTTGCAAAGGTTCTTCCCCTCAGATGGCAGGGTTTTATGTGATGTAGAGCAAAGCATGATGGAAATGAAGGTGGAGCAGGATTAAGAAATGTTACAAGGATTAGCATCTACCCAATGGGGTGTTGCACTTTTACAATCTTTACACAAGTATTTTCCATACAATGCTAGGTTAGGGATCAGAGCCTCTAAAAAAATAAAAAAGAGAACCCTAAATGTGGTCCATAAGATGATTGTAATGTCCAAGTGTTTTAAAGCCATATGATATGCGAGAACCAAAAATGATTGTTAAATCATTCACTGATCATCTCGCCCTCCGCCAAGGCTTTTAAATCTCATTTGTGCTCAGATTCAAATATGGCATATAACAAATTGGGCCAAGGTCGAGGCTTTGATGTCCCTTACTTCTCTAATGTGGAAGTCTGATTCAAGAACTTCAATGGATGGAAAGATTTTTTTAAAAAAGGAAATAATTTTGGATTATGACTTTGTTTTTCCTGAAAAAAAAAGGGTTTCAAAGGACATGAGAGTAAGCAATGACATTTATTTATTTATTTGGGGGGTGGGGACTATTATTTTAATACACAATAGATTATTTGCTAACTCATATTTTCACAGATTTTCAGATTTGTTTATTAATCTAAACACATTTTCAGAACTACTTGCTCTTTTTTTGGACAAGACACTCTCACAAATTTAACAGTCTTTTGAAGTATTTCCAAATCTCCAAAGCTTAATAAATCTCTGACCCCTGTTTCCCGGACCAATCCAGAAACTGCAGTGTAGATCTCTCAGACTCTGGGGCATAGTAAATGGATTGCACCCTTCCAAGCTTTTTGTCCATTTAAGGGCAATTCACATTTCCATTTCAACCAGAACATGAACAATCATCCTTATATCTCAGCGTTTTCCATTTGCGAGAAGCAGAGGCCGATTTCACAGTGTAGATGGTGGGCATTATTAGCTCCCCAGCCAAATTTGACCTTGTTTGTTTTAGTATCTGTGCAAAATCAATTTCGGATCTCTCTATCATTGTCCCCCGCAACTTGTCAGAGAAGATATGTGGCATCATTTCCACTGCAGATCATGTGTTCCAGGGACAATAAAAAAGACAATGATGCCCCCTCGTTGCTCATCCTTTCTTTATTGAGATTCCTTGTCCTCAAGACATTGCTTATTGGGCCAAGGAGAGAGGGGCAGCATTTCTTTTTAAGCCATTTATAAGTATAAAAACCCCTCAATGTCTAAAAAGACTGCTGCAATTTCCAGCTGAGTGTCAGGGGAATGGTTTGCAAGCTCTTAAGACATCCATTCTTATCCCCTGCAATGAGCCATAGGGTGTGCTGCCCCCACAATTGTAAACAAACTGAAAAATTGTCCTTCAAGGTTAACAGATTAAACATCTTGGCAGATCGGGCCAAAGGCAAGGTGAAACCCATCACAAATTACAGAAATGTATGTTTTGTGTCATTAAATGATGTTGCCCGCTCCAATTCTGGAGAAATGTTTGCTATGGTGTCATTGACGCTCTGTAGCTTTTGGTTACATCGCTTCTTCTTGGTCGAATGAACCTACAAACTCACGCAATCTGAGACTGAGTTTGAGACTTTTATTATGATGTCAGTTGTGAACATGTGTTATAAGATCTGTCTTTAACATATGATGATGTATAGCTTTGATAAACACTAGCCACCCCTCTGAACAGTATGTTCTCAGTATGGAGGGTTTTGTTCTCACAGAAGACATTTAGATGATGTATAGTTATGTCCCTCCATCTCTGCTATGAGCAGGCCTGTTACTAGTCTGGGCTGCTATATGCTGTATATTGCTCTAGGTCCTGTCCTTGTCCCCTACCATGTTCCCTTACAACTGGGAATTGGTTGGAGGTGAATGTGGGAATAACTGAAATTTGTGTGTGTGTGTGTGTGTGTGTGTGTGTCAGAGGATGTATACCAGGTTTATATTTATTTATTTATTTATTTATTATTATTTATATAAAATAATATGATTTAAACCTATTATTTATTATTATTTGACCCAATGAGGAAACAAGCGTATTGATCAAACAGAATGAAATTATTGAAAATCTGAAATAGCAGAAAGTTTTGTGTGAGGGGAAGGTTTAGGGGTAGGGTTAGAGTAAAAGGATTGAAAATTCAGTTTGTACAGTATAAAAACCATTACGTTGCCTATGCAATGTACCCATAAAACATGGAAACCCAATGTGTGTGTGTGTGTGTGTGTGTGTGTGTGTGCTCTAAAAAATGCTGGGTTGTTTCAACCCAACTTTGGGTCAAATATGGACTAAAACTTAGTGTGTGAATACACACTTAAAATTGACCTAAATTGAGGTCCCCATGGGTACAGAAGCTTATAAATCATGCAAAATGAGTTTTTTTGAGATTGTAAAAATGCACAAAGTTTTTTTGTGAGGGGTAGGTTTAGGTGTAGGGTGATAGAATATACGGTTTGTACAGTGTAAAACCATTACGCCTATGGAGAGTCCCCACAAGGATAGTAAACCAGTGAGTGTGTGTGTGTGTGTGTGTGTGTGTGTGTGTGTCATCAATGCATTGAATCCATTACACAATGTAACAAAAAAAAAAAATTAACTTACATTTTTTGTAGTTCTTCTGTAATTCTGTGGTGCTAATTATTTTTGTACTATTTATTTTCACGTAGCATCAATACTTTGGTAAATATTTAGGTCAGGTAAATTTTAGAACTTCTATCATTAATTATGAAACATTGGTTTAGTGCATATACTTATTTATTTACATATTTATTTATTTATTTATTATTTTAGATATTTTGCTTTTGCAAGCATGGGAACATTCTATAATGTAACATTCTGTAATATTCTGTATTCTAATGCTTTCTGGAACATTCCAGAACATTGTAAGATTAGTCATAACAGACAAAAATCAAGTTTTGGACAACTCACTTTTGGTAACTGTTTATCTTAAACACCTGTTGTTAGCTCAGTATTATGCATGTACCATGTAATTTGTATGCATGAGTAATAACAGATTAGCTTGTATAAGTTGTCAACATATATATTTTTTTAGGTTTCATGAGCACTGTTTATGATACCCAAAAAGTAATGTGATTTTTGTATTCTACTGACTTTACTAACTTTACTTCATAAAGAAACATTAAAAATAAAAGCTAATCAAAAGTTTTGTAAAAATTAGTTTCACAGTGTTATTCTGGATCCTTTATCTATTCTACTAAAACTGTTGTGCCCCACCCCCTGCAGCTGTGGGCCCCTAGATTTGTTCCCACCATTCACCCCATTAGCGACAGTCCTATGAGGGTAGTGTTCAGCCACCGATGACAAATATAGCCTTTGCTCATGTGTGCAGATATTATTGTAAAAAAATATCACATTAGATTTGATGACAAATAGATAGAATATTTGTTGTTTACAGCCATTAAGTCTTTCCAGCATATTTCCAGCATCTGCATGTTTTTATGGCTTTATGATTTGATTAACTCCATTCTTAATTATCATTCTCATGCACATGGATTATTTTTGAGTTTTTGACACCGGGTAGGGGGGACTTTTTCGGTGAAGCATTGGCTTGAGACCGGTGTTAGCTAGATGACATCCAGATAGCTATGTTTGCAATGGAAGTTCACAACTAATCTAGGCAATAGGGAGGAAAGATTGTCTTCCTGAAAACTAATCAGTCAGAGCAGACTCTCATTTTGCATATGGATTCACAAACCTCCGTGTGGATCACCGGGGATGTTTGCTTGGCTAAGTCATTAAGGCAGCAGCCTTTCAAAGCACAGCTGCGTTAATCTGATGTTGAAAGAGGGAAAGGAATGCAATTGGTTTTGGGCAATAAGATCAATTGACGAAACCTTAGAAGAAAACAAAAAGAGGGGTTTGTTTTTTGTTTTGGATAGTCATTAATAATAATAGCAATAGATTCAAAACACTTACAAAACTTTTTGAGTAAACTTTTCCTGCAAAGGCAAATTAATAACAAAAGGGGAGTTTCTGAAGAACCTTCAAGTTTTCACTGTCCTGTGCAGTGTTCAAAATCACCCCCTATTCCCTCATTCACTATTTCCCTACATTAGTCCACTAATATAGTTCACTTCAAGGAGTGAGTGAAAACGAGTGAGCGAATTAAGACCCTGAGTGCTTTGCTATTCAATAATCATTAGAAAACTTAGCAAACTGGTAGCTTCAATACTAATGAAAATATTTATCTTAAACTCTGTCATGGAAACTATAATGTAAACCTTAAACTATTTAATAATCAATTAAAAATAAATGTATACCTGTATGATATTACATTGTACTCACATTGGACCAGCGGTTTGGAAAATGGATGGATGATTCAGCTGCAGGAGCCATCTTCTGGCGAGATGTGGGATTTCATTCATCACGACCCTCACAATGCATTATGGGTATTATCTAGCCGTTGAGTGTACATCAGTTGTACACTAGTTATTGTGATGCATCGTAGGATTGAATGAGTGCACTCAATAATGACACCACTACAAATGGCTGTCCCCTCAAATAGTGCCCTATTTGGGGGGTATAGTAGGGCTGTGTATCTGCAAGAATCTGGCGATACGATACGTATCACGATACAGGGGTTGTGATACGATATGGAACACTGTGGAATCTGCATTTGCATTAATCTGTCCCTGTAACATTCAATGCTATGGAACCACTTTTTGTGCAGTACGAGTAAAGGGGGGACAATTAAGTGCTTGCAGGAGACAGATTTGACTGATCATGGGTCGAGAGGAGGGATGACCTACAAGACCATGGTGGAGGATTTGCTACTCAACGGATCCGGAGCTCATTGACAAATATCTTATATCGTAAGATGCGCTCGCAGCGCTCCCTTTACACAGAGTGCGCGTGATCGCGAAATCGAAAGTGAACAGCACGAGCACTCATTTAAAAGAGATTTAAATACTCTCCATTAATAGCGGCTCCCCGATACGCGGAAATTATATGTAATAATATTAGAATGTTTGCGGGAGCGGGCAGGACTGGACAAACCTTGCAGGAGCAGAACGCACACGTCGTCACTGTTTAAGTTCAGAGGTAAGAAGACTGCTATCTAGCGGTCGGGATATAAACTCAGAATGAAACAACGGCCATGAATCTTGTATACATTTTTTTTTTTATATCGATATTGCGTTTTTGAGTATCGCCAAACAAAATATCGCGATACTCACGTGTATCGATATTTTCTTACACCCCTAGGGTATAGGGTGCGACTTTGGACACAGGGCTGTAGTTTAGCTCAACACACCTGAAACAGCTAATCAAGTTCTTCAGGGCCTTTACTAAAAACTTTCAAGCTAGTGTGTTAGGGCAGATTGGCGCCAAACTCTAGCTATGTCCAATTCAGATGCTGCATCCTTCAAAGTCTGCATAAGAAGACTGCATAAAAATGTGTCTCTGCAGCACAACGAAGTCTGTCCCATTTCGGAGTCTCCTTCAAATACAGCCTCAAAACTCATCCTTTCCCGGGCCATGAAGGATACAACAGATGGATCCTTCGTGGCCTAGACTATGCCAAAGCACACCGTTGACAAAAGGATTTATTTATTTATTTGTTTGTTTGTTTATTTATTGCCAGCTTACACTTTTAAATGTAAGGGTTTCAATTTCAGTTTACTTGAATATCTAACAATACAAATATAAAATTAAATTAAATTAAATACATATAATAAAAGTTTTATTTTAAAATAAAATGAAATATAAAATAAAATACTTAAAATGTTGACTTACAGTATATCTTATTAAGATACAATTTTAGTAATCTTTGTATTATGTACAAAAATGGACTAAGCTGAACATATTTAGAAAGATTGTGAACCTGTTATGTTTTCAACCCCTGAATCAGGGCACAGCTTCTGTAGGACTTCGGTCATCCAGAAACAGGATGCACATTATAAAGTTTTTTTTTTTTTTGCCCCCTTTATATTCCATGAGGAAGGGGGGGAAAAACACCATAAATAAATAGCATGCAGGTTTGGAACAACATGAAGGGAAATAAATAATGACAGAATTGTAATTTTTGGGTGAACTATGTCTTTCAGGGGATGAAATGAAGATGCTTTAATTAATAGTGGCATCCCCCAAAAAAAACAGCTGTAGAGATGATGCATACAACTTGGCCAGGAATGTACTGTATAACTGCAAAGGGATTATCAATATGAAAGATGGATTATTATTTGATAATTGCAGCCAACCTGCCTGTTCAGCCAAAGTATTTGGCTCCAGAGGCCCAAGTCATTACTGTCTCAAGCAGAACCCAGAATAAAGCCATTATCTTGCACCGTTGGAAAATGGATGTCCTATACCAAAGATACATTATCACTCGTTTGGGCAGGAAGCAGATAATTTAAGACAAAGAATGCCTGTTATTACTGAAGCCATTGTCTGGTCACTTGCGCTATCATGGTGCCCTTGATTCCTGTGACTCCTTCATCACAAATACAAGGATCTGCTATATCTTCCACGTCAAAACCTGAGGGAGCCCAAGTAGTGGATTATTTATTTGAATATATTGTCTGGGTTTCAGTATCCGTGTGAATTCTGCTTAATGGAATCCTCGGATGGAAATGGACTCTGACAGAAGGATGGGTCAGGTGAAATATTGATAATCACTTTTGTTTCTTTTTTTCTTCACCGAATGGCATGACACACAGCAATTCACATTTTCTATTACTGGCCTCCACCTGGCTCCATTATCGGCAGACAGCAGGTGATTGGATATGTTTCTGAGGTTGAGTAACTACTCTGTTTCTCTCTCATTCAGCCAGAGGAAAAGGGGTTCGAGGAGGCCATCTCAATGCCGAAGAGGGCCTGGAAATATCTCTGTTATATAGAGACGATGGTAAATACCATATCCTTGTTTTCAGTACTCCTGAAAATCATGCACCGACAACAAAGTAGGATGGGTCATTCGATTCTCTAATGCTTCCTGTGTTCTGTTTGTGTATTTGTTTGTCTCCACCCTCCTCTTTTGCCATTCCAGACAAATGAAAGATGGTTTCATCAAGGATGGATTATGGTCCTGTGAGGCCTTTGGTACACTGCACAATTCTATGATTCCTGAGACAAAACAACACACACTTGTATTTCATTAAACTATAAACCTTTCATTAGGTTTGAGACCATTTCTACTTTGAAGTAAGTCTGAGAAGATCACTAGAATGCCCTTTACACAAGCAAGGCTTTATTGAAAGTTTTGGCAATTAAAAATTCACTACCTCCAAAACGACCTGTCCCAAGACCATAAATCAATATTTCATATGCATGACACACAGCAATTCACATTTTCTATTACCGGGCTCCACCTGGCTCCATTATCGGCAGACAGCAGGTGATTGGATATGTTTCTGAGGTTGAGTAACTACTCTGTTTCTCTCTCATTCAGCCAGAGGAAAAGGGGTTCGAGGAGGCCATCTCAATGCCGAAGAGGGCCTGGAAATATCTCTGTTATATAGAGACGATGGTAAATACCATATCCTTGTTTTCAGTACTCCTGAAAATCATGCACCGACAACAAAGTAGGATGGGTCATTCGATTCTCTAATGCTTCCTGTGTTCTGTTTGTGTATTTGTTTGTCTCCACCCTCCTCTTTTGCCATTCCAGACAAATGAAAGATGGTTTCATCAAGGATGGATTATGGTCCTGTGAGGCCTTTGGTACACTGCACAATTCTATGATTCCTGAGACAAAACAACACACACTTGTATTTCATTAAACTATAAACCTTTCATTAGGTTTGAGACCATTTCTACTTTGAAGTAAGTCTGAGAAGATCACTAGAATGCCCTTTACACAAGCAAGGCTTTATTGAAAGTTTTGGCAATTAAAAATTCACTACCTCCAAAACGACCTGTCCCAAGACCATAAATCAATATTTCATATGAATAAAAAATATCAATTCAAGAAAAACAGAACATGTATATTAGAATATTAAAGAAACACTACACTTTGAAGAAAGGAAAATTTTACTTTATATTTTGGAAACTATTTTCACAGCAGTACTCAAACCTTCAGTCATTTCTAAATTTAGGCTGTATTTTCAATGTCACACAAATTGTAAAAATTTGTTTTTTTAAAAACCCGCATTTTTATACATTTTCTTTCTTATTTTAAGATGGCATGTAGTAGTGCTAACGGCATACTGTTCTGTATTACATATATTTTATACATGCTTGATATGCACCATCAGTTTTCTGTTTGATGGAGATGAAATTCAGTTTGAAATCATCTTGTACTTTCCATCCATTCATTTATTAAAGTGATTTGTCATTGCAGAGTAATTCCTTCAGACATGTATATTGTCTAGTGTCTAAAAAATTCTCAAATTAAATGTGAGACATAATGTCCAAATAACAAGAATTTTCATTGCAAATATAAGAAGGTGAATTTCAAGAATGAACACACGTGCATAATCAATGGCAAAAGAGTGTTAAAAAAACACAGCTGCACTACTGGTCTCAGGAGACAGAGGCAGATCCCATTTCTCATCTTTGGGTATTTCACATTGACACAATAGTCACTGACACATCAAGCGCTTCTTCATCTGTCTCTTTCAATTTGCAGGAGCTTTTTTCTAAATGTCGAGGCACTGCAGGTCATTCGGCTGGAGGCCCCTAACTGTCTCAGGCCCCGGGGCATTGGTCCCATCGGACCACTGTGTAGTCATTTATCTTTCACCTAACGCAGGCACTGGATGTATAAGGATGATTTTGTGAGCTGCCCATGAGACACTAAAGTCAAAAATATTCCACAAACATTAATTTCACTTAAAGCATGCTTGGTGCCTGGAACATGCCTAATGAAAATCAATGAAACCACAATGCAAATGCTCTCTTGAAATGATACAGCATTGCAATCACCTTGAATTTTTTCGCTCAGCTACAGCAGTTGGCTTGGCTGATAAACCATTATTGCAGGTATCAGTGTACATTAGCCAGTGTTGCCGCTCATGTTCTCTGCAAAGATGCACTCAATATTGTTCTTATTACTATAATGAGGCTGTGCAGTCTAAAGAATTGCCTAGAGTAGAAAGCACTTCCCTGGATGAGAAGAATTCTTCATGCATTTAATCACAAACTACAAAGAACATGTAATTTAGACTCAAAGACAACGCTTGGTTTGATGAATGTTGGCCTTAATATATAAAAACATGCATAATATATCAATTTGAAAGGATATATGATTGTTTTTTATTGCCTCCTTTGTATATTAAAGAATATTAAAAAATCCCTGACGACATTAACAGTTACAATTTTCCTAATTTTCAGTTTTGAAAGAATGCAATTGGAAATGGATGCAGTGCTATAGTAAAAAAGTGCTACATGGTTAATGTTACTGTGCATATTGTTCAAAAGAGTGAGGGGTTTTTTTTCCATTTATTTTTATTTGTTTTGTGAAAACAAATTAATACTTTTTTTTTAATTAAGGACACAATAAATTAATCAACAGTGACAGAAAAGATGTTTACAATGATTAAAATAAATAAATAAATAAAACTACTTCAAATAAATAATGTTCCTTAGAACTTTCTATTTATCAAAGGATCCTGAAAAACAAAATCATAGTAATAAGAAGAAATGTTCCTTGAGCACCCACTAAATCAGCATATTAGAATGATTTCTGAAGAATCATGTGACACTGAAGACGGGAGTAATGATGCTGAAAATTCAGGAATAAATTACATTTTAAATACAGTATATTCAAATAGAGTTATTTTTCAATAAACAGTTATTTGTCATTTTTAATAATAATATTTCACAGTGAGGTGTCAGGTGAAGAAAGTGTATTCTGGTGTGCAATATGCATCACACAGTAATTTATCAAAACGGTGCACTGTGGACATGACGCTGAGAATGGATTGTAATTTATTATTATTAATTTATCTCTACATAGCCAATACCTAAAATATTCTCAAAATCAGCCACCTTTTTTTTTCAGTTATTCGAAAAGATATTAGGATCCAGGCTTCGTGTCACCTAGAGTCATAATAAGCTAGATTTCAAATAGAGAGTAAGTGATAGGAGAGCAATTTTACATTTTGGCACATTGGATTGCACGGGGAAATGATAACCTGAATCCCAGACTCCAGGGAGTCGTGGCTCCCTGCAGATGTTTTCCAGAATCGTATCAGTGCTGAAAATTCAGGAATAAATTACATTTTAAATACAGTATATTCAAATAGAGTTATTTTTCAATAAACAGTTATTTGTCATTTTTAATAATAATATTTCACAGTCAGGTGTCAGGTGAAGAAAGTGTATTCTGGTGTGCAATATGCATCACACGGTAATTTATCAAAACGGTGCACTGTGGACATGACGCTGAGAATGGATTGTAATTTATTATTATTAATTTATCTCTACATAGCCAATACCTAAAATATTCTCAAAATCAGCCACCTTTTTTTTTCAGTTATTCGAAAAGATATTAGGATCCAGGCTTCGTGTCACCTAGAGTCATAATAAGCTAGATTTCAAATAGAGAGTAAGTGATAGGAGAGCAATTTTACATTTTGGCACATTGGATTGCACGGGGAAATGATAACCTGAATCCCAGACTCCAGGGAGTCGTGGCTCCCTGCAGATGTTTTCCAGAATCGTATCAGTCAGTGTCCTGTAAAAAAAAAAAAATCTCACTCTCTACCTGTCTGAACAGCTTGCCATTGTCTTCCACTTGGCTTGCTAAGAGCTGGCAAATATGCAATTAAGGCCGACTGCATACTCCCAAGAATTTCAACCTCCTTTTATCCCCTCCATCAATGCAGCTGCATTTCCACATGGCTTGTCTCCTTGATTAGGAGTCGATGAAAAGAGATGAAGTCTGGGAATTTCAATCCCCGCCCCTCTCTAAAAACAGTCCTGCCGTTTACATTCACACTTAATTTCCAAATGTTTGTGAATGCTAGAGGTATTGTGCAGGTCCCACGTTCAAAAAGATTTTGAAAGTTGGTGTTGTTGATTTGTTCTTAGTTTATATAAAATAAAGTTTAAAGGGGTCATATGATGCGATTTCAAGTTTTCCGTTCTCTTTGGAGAAACTAAATCCTGTGAAAATCAGCTGCTAAAGACTATCACAGATATTCTGTCACTGTGCGTCTGCAACCTAGTTACTCACATGGGACCCATTTTATATTAAGTGTTGTTAAGGACTATGTACTATTACTATGTACCCCTTAAACCTAACCATACAGCACCAAACCTGCCTCTAACCTTACCTGTATCCCACCTCATTAGCAAAAACTGGCCAAAATCTCAGTAATAATATAATAAAAGGTTTCTGCAACAGGGGAAGCATATGACTTGTTTTTCTTACATAATTACTTGCTCCTCAGAGCACACACATGAAAAGCAATGACAAATGCTGTCATGTTATCTTGCATTCAGAGGAGGATGCCTGATGTTTGGGAATGCAATCATGTGAGACAGTTCTGAAAGGTAATTATACCAAATCATTTTGATGACAGGCATTTCAGATCAACTAAAACAATTTTTTAGATGTGTGCAACGAGATTGGTCTGCTGGTCAGTCCTGTTATCCAATCATATTATCTGTTTGTTTGGGGTTTTGCACCGCCCTTGCGGTTTTGAAATTATTCAGTAAATGTGTTTCCATCATAGTTTATGTGCATGTTTTCTTATTTAATAAAAAAAGAATTATCTACCTCAATTGAGTGCATATATTTTACATAAAACTTTATTTTGATAGTCTACTTCAGACATTCTACTAAATATAAGTAACTTTGGAACTCCATGTCAACTAGCAGTCTTTAGAGTATTAGATGGTCCCTCAACAGACATTTTACTGACTGTAACTTTGCAAGTACATGTCAGCTTATTCTACTAACCCTATCTCTAACCTAACAGTCTAATAATACTCTAATGAGAGTTAGTTGAAATCTAATTGAAAAGTTACTTATAATTACTAGAATGTCTGAGGTGGACTATCAAAATAAATTGTAATAAATTGGCATTTCCATGTAAATGTATTTATTTATTTATTTTTTTATTTTTTTATTTTTTTTTACAATATCCCAAAAGTCGCTAAAATTATATGGAAGTAAACATTATGTGCATGTTTTGTTTTTTTTTTGTTTTTTTTTATCCAACAAATTTTTCAATAGCTGTTTTTTTTTAATGGATACAAAAATTAGCCATTAATCTAAAGATTTAAGTGCATTTTTTTTTTTTAATTACAATAAGTGGATGTCTATTGTAAAATGTATGTATTGAATTCATTCTTAAATCTATTTGCATCCTGACTTTTTTTTTTTCTAAACACAGTGCACAAAGCAATAGAACAGAATAGAGGGGTCTTGAGATGTGTGTTTAAATGTAAACATTATGTGCATGTTTTGTTTTTTTTTTGTTTTTTTTTATCCAACAAATTTTTCAATAGCTGTTTTTTTTTAATGGATACAAAAATTTGCCATTAATCTAAAGATTTAAGTGCATTTTTTTTTTTAAATTACAATAAGTGGATGTCTATTGTAAAATGTATATATTGAATTCATTCTTAAATCTATTTGCATCCTGACTTTTTTTTTTCTAAACACAGTGCACAAAGCAATAGAACAGAATAGAGGGGTCTTGAGATGTGTGTTTAAATGTTTTTAAATATGTTATCTAAAGCCTCGAACCTAAACTTACCCTAAACTTTAACACTGTTTTTGTGCAGCCTTGAAAAAACTGCTTGTTCCTTCAGGAAATGCAAATCTAGTTATCATTAATGAGATAAGTAAGTCTCAAACCACACTTTAAGTGCAGAACTTGGGCAAGATGAGCTCATTTTTGAGGCCAGTTACCTTGTCACTTGCCTTAAGGCTTTGCTGTGTGTGCACTCAGGCTGATTTGGCATGTGTCATGGCTCATTGTCTGCCGAGCCCGTAGCCCCTCTCTCGCACGCTCTGTCAGCATGCGGTGTGAATCTCTCAGTCTCATAGCCCCCTACCTCTCTACACCGCACAGACAGGCTACGTAGCCATGACTGGAGCCTTGCAGTTTTTTGTGGAATGAGAACATTTTAAAAGGATGGGGTTCATTGCTACTTTGAGTGCTGTTAACAAGGTGTAGGCCTGTCGGCTCTCCCAGAATGCATGCAGCCAGGGCCTGGCAAGCTCTCGCTCTGGTTTGCAGTGTTGGAGCGAGTGTGTAGTTAGTACTACTTCTGTCACACGCTTACGAGGCAATTTATCAGAGCAAGCAGTGATTTTAGGACCTTTTTTTTTTAACAAATGCAAATGCAGGTTCAGTGGAAGGCCATGACTGACTGCTCAAGGTGTTTAGAGTAGTCTAATGCACCATTATTTCCTTTCATACGCAACTTCTATAACACATTCTGATTTTACATTAGCATACTTATTGACACTGAGATTAAGAAAGCTCTTAGTGGCCCTGAGAAATCATAACTGCCTAGAGAAATCTGTGGAAAATGAGAACAGACATCATCACCATATGACAGGGCTCTTGTGTGAAAAATACTTGCTGCTTTTCAATTGAACTTGTGATTTTCAAACAGTTTCAACCTGCATGAGGCTGCCTGGCTCATTGGGGTTGGAAATCTGGCACAGTTGTTCATGAAGAGGCTGGTCTGAATGTCAGGTATTGTTTTTGTATTAAAACCAAGCTAGAAAAAAAAAACTCCAAAGTGTTTTTGCAGTGCAGTGTTGTTGGTTCCTCGTGATATTTGTGCACTCTTTGTAGCTGAGAGGTGGAAAGCAGAGAGCCAGCCCACTCAACCAAACTTAGTCAGCTAATGTTAAAAGAGTAGTTCACCCAACAAGAAAATTCTGTTATTTACCCATCCTCACATCTGTTGTTTCAAACCCATGTGCTATTGTATTGTCTGTGGAACACAAAAGGAGAATTTTTAAAAGAACTGCATTGGCAGTTTTTCCAAAAAGGCCTAATAGCGACATAAAATAATAGTGTCTTCTGAGATCACAAGATTCATGTGAGAAACAGACAGAAATCATTCTCCTCTGTAGCAGCTCTCAAATCAAATATGGCAATGTTATATTGGATATGAATTTACTTATGATGTCAGTGACGTCCAGCTTGACCCAAGGCCATGATATTTGATTTGAGAGTTTTGGAAGGGAAGATTTTTAGTAAAAAAAAAAAACACTTAAATTTCAGTCAAAACTGTCAATATGGTTGAAAATATACACACAAACTAGTTTTATGGTGCCTGAGATTAAGAAAGCTCTTAGTGGCCCTGAGAAATCATAACTGCCTAGAGAAATCTGTGGAAAATGAGAACAGACATCATCACCATATGACAGGGCTCTTGTGTGAAAAATACTTGCTGCTTTTCAATTGAACTTGTGATTTTCAAACAGTTTCAACCTGCATGAGGCTGCCTGGCTCATTGGGGTTGGAAATCTGGCACAGTTGTTCATGAAGAGGCTGGTCTGAATGTCAGGTATTGTTTTTGTATTAAAACCAAGCTAGAAAAAAAAAACTCCAAAGTGTTTTTGCAGTGCAGTGTTGTTGGTTCCTCGTGATATTTGTGCACTCTTTGTAGCTGAGAGGTGGAAAGCAGAGAGCCAGCCCACTCAACCAAACTTAGTCAGCTAATGTTAAAAGAGTAGTTCACCCAACAAGAAAATTCTGTTATTTACCCATCCTCACATCTGTTGTTTCAAACCCATGTGCTATTGTATTGTCTGTGGAACACAAAAGGAGAATTTTTAAAAGAACTGCATTGGCAGTTTTTCCAAAAAGGCCTAATAGCGACATAAAATAATAGTGTCTTCTGAGATCACAAGATTCATGTGAGAAACAGACAGAAATCATTCTCCTCTGTAGCAGCTCTCAAATCAAATATGGCAATGTTATATTGGATATGAATTTACTTATGATGTCAGTGACGTCCAGCTTGACCCAAGGCCATGATATTTGATTTGAGAGTTTTGGAAGGGAAGATTTTTAGTAAAAAAAAAAAAACACTTAAATTTCAGTCAAAACTGTCATATGGCTTGAAATATAGCACACAAACTAGTTTTATGGTGCTTATCGTATCTTTTGTATTTACTGACAGATGTGATCATTACGAACTGTTGTTGTATTGAAAAGTTCTCCGTGGAGATGTATATGATCAGTGTCCCTTTAAAATAGCGGTGACACTTAGTATAGGGACCAATTCTTACTATTAACTATTTGCATATTAGCATGCCTATTATTAACATATTGGCTGGTTATTAGTACTTATAAAGCACATATTGTGCTTGACCATATTCTACATCCCTAATCCTACCCAATACCTAAACTTAACAACTACTATACTAACTATTAATAAGCAGCAAATTAGGAGTTTATTGAGGCAAAAGTTGTAGTTAATGGTTTGTTAATGGTGAGAATTGGACCTTAAAATAAAATGTGACCAAAATATCTTCTCCTGTGCTAAAATTACGTTTACTGTTGTTTTAGCTAGGCTACTTGTAGCTTATTCCAAAAGCATTGATGAGAGTTTAGATATCAAGTGATTCATCATTATGCCTATCATGTAGGTGTGGTTATTTCTATATTTTGAGAAAAAGGGGTAGAAAAAAAAGACTATCCTATGGTATGATATTTTCATGTAGCTCATAATAACAATCCAGACAGTCTTATAGTGGAAGCATTAGAAACATTAAGCAAAAATATATTTTTTTTTTCTTAATGTAGCTCTACCTAGTGGTGTTTTTCATTTTTTCCACTAGCCCTGGATGTACTCCACCTAAGGTTTTTTTTTTTTTTTTGGACAATAATGAGCCTGGTTTGTCATTTAGTCTGAGCAGGTGTGTCTAATTAGGTTCCTTTCTCTTGAGTCACTGGATGTTTCTCATTAGGAAGCATGCATATCTCGGCTGCCACGTCATCAAGCGCCATCGAAGGCATCTCAGTTTGAAGGATCCTTGGAAGGCAGCCTTAATTTCACATCCTTCATTTGGCATATTTTGGAGGATGCGTCAAGTGTATTCTCATATCATTGAAACACCCACAATCCTTTGCACACATTCCAATTAAGAAAAGGAACTGGCAGAAAACGAGTTGGCACTAAACTTTCCCATTTCATTATGAAATGCAAGACAAAAAATGTTTTCAGAGATGAATGCATTATGTTTTCTTTTGATGTATTATAAATTAATTATATGATGCTAAACCGCCCATGATCTCAGAGAGACCATAGATGGTTGTCATTCACTGTATTTCATCAGATAATAAGAGATAATAAGAGTTTTCATATAATGTTAATAAGAGCTTTAATAACAGCCAGGTTGAAAGTTCTAAAAACAAGCAGGAATGAACAATTAGCTTTACTACAACCTTTCTATCAGTTACTGTAATTGGTTATTTATTTTTGGTTATTTTAATTCCAATGTAATTCCAATTTAACTCCAATAATCAGTTTTAACTACACATATACACATAAATGCTCAACAAAACTTTTAAAGATTTACAATGTACCTTGTCATAGATATTAGTCATTAGACTGATTCAAAATAGATCTCTATTTTTTTTTTCATTGATTTATTCAAAAGATTGGCCATACTGAATGTTTGTTTTTGCAGGCAACCTGTGAGGACAATAGAAAGTTTATATACAGTATATATATATATATATATTGTCTTTACAATATATTATCTGTAAGCTCAGAACTCAGCTAAAACAATTTTATTTTGCTGCATTGCTGTATATTCAGTCGGCAAAGTGTATTTCAGTTCCATTCACATCTGCAGAAGAATGAAGGCGTTAACAGAATGGAACTATTAACAGAATGGACATCATGAGTATGTTTCATAACTTTTTCATAATTTTTTTTATGGAACTAGATCTGAGTAAGACCCTATAGTAAACTGTATATTGGTTTGATATTTCAAAGAAGAGGAAGCACTCTACTAATGATCAAAGCTCCATATCAATCTTTTTTTTCTGGCCTGAATTAATGCTACATTTGGAGACATAAAATGCTCATATTTCAAGTTCAGTACAGGATGCAGTCCAGGTAGATGAAGAAACATGGCTAAAATGACATGGATGGAGCCTTTGAAACAGTTTTCTTTTTTTTATTCATTAGTGAGTTTTTCATCCGTTGAAGTGAATGTCCATTCAGAGTGACTGTAAATGCACACACAAAGAGAGCGAATGGAGACTCTGACTGGGTAAAAAAGATCACGGAAGGTTGTCTTCTTCCTCATTTGTCAGGCAAAGTTCTTACAAGCCAGAACAAAAACCTAATTGCCATGATGAATTTATTTCACCATGCTCGAGCTCTTGACCAATAGACAAGAGCTAGAAAGGGGAGCTCACTCTCTCTATTTAAAAGTTAATGTAGCCATGCTCACACGTGTCAGTGTGCGGTCTGCTTTTAGGAATACCACATGGTGAAAGTGCTTAGCTAAATGTCATCTGACCTTTTATTGCGACACCATTCCTAATTGTATTTAAAATAATTACACCACATAATCACTTTCATTAAGCTGGGGAAAGCTATAATTAGAGTCTGAAGTTGACATGGTGAATAAAACAGTGGAATCCATACAAACCTGCTGGTTTGGGGATGGGTTCTTATCGATGGCCTTTAAAATTCCCTGAGTAAGGGAATCTCACTTACACTTGGCCCTGATAATAAAATGATCAATTTGATTATAGTTTAATTGGTGTTTAACACACAGTATTTTCCAATTAAGTAGCCTATTTTAAATTAACAATTTACTTATATATGCAATAATATTTAGTGAAAAATAATTAAGTACTAAATAATATTAGTCAAGTCACCTTTATTTATATAGCACTTTATACTGTATAATACAGATTGTTTCAAAGCAGCTTTACAGTGATAAACAGGAAAATCATGATTCAATGATGCAAACACATTTCAATTCTGCTCTAAAAAGACAATGGTAAACAGTTGTTATTCAGTTGAAATCAGTTAATTGTTAATTCAGTTCAGTTCTGTGTAAAATTCATGAAATACAGAATGGGTTAGACCATTTATAGACCTTATGCGCTAGAGAAACAAGTGCACAGTCATCTTTAGAATTTTGTCTTTGAACTTCCATTTTAGCTCTGTATTTTTCTGTGGAATCACTTTAGAATAGTAATTAGCTGGTGAACGTCTCGGTTATGTATGTAACCCTCGTTCCCTGAAGGAGGGAACAGAGACGTCACGTCGGTGACAGACGAATTGGGATCTCGCTTAGACCCACTCGCAGGCTAGCAGACTGAGCCACTGCCGCCGGCCGCCAGGTGGAGGCAGCAGCTGGATGCCGGGGCAGGATGTGCCTGACGGCCTCGGTCTGCTTCTGTGCGGTGGAGAACTGCTGGGCGAAGTTCTCCACCGCGTCGCCGAACAGGCCAGGTCTGGGACACGAGGGCGCTCAAGAATCGGATCTTGTCTTTCTCCATCATGTCAGCCAGACACAGCCTGAGGTGGTGCTCCTGCACCACCATAGTGGACATCGCACGACGTAGCGCGAGGTCAGTAGCGGTGCGGAGTTCTTTGCGTGTAAGGCAGAGGCAGCTTCTCCGCAGGCCGCATAAACACTCCCGGTCAGGGTCGACGAGTACCTACAGGGCCGAGAGGGGAGTGACGGCTTTCCCCGCCAGGTGGCAGTGGTATTTAGACAATTGCATGGCAACCAACCGCTCCACCGTAGGGACTTCCGTATACCCCCGCGCTGCGTTACATATTACTACTAGTTGCTTATTAGCATGCATATTACTAGCATACTGGCTGTTTATTAGTACTTATAAAGCACATATTATTGCCTTATTCTGCATGACCATATTTTAGATCCCTTAAT
>NW_015654937.1:831595-851456 GCF_001515625.1 Sinocyclocheilus rhinocerous
GGGCGAAGTTCTCCACCGCGTCGCCGAACAGGCCAGGTCTGGGACACGAGGGCGCTCAAGAATCGGATCTTGTCTTTCTCCATCATGTCAGCCAGACACAGCCTGAGGTGGTGCTCCTGCACCACCATAGTGGACATCGCACGACGTAGCGCGAGGTCAGTAGCGGTGCGGAGTTCTTTGCGTGTAAGGCAGAGGCAGCTTCTCCGCAGGCCGCATAAACACTCCCGGTCAGGGTCGACGAGTACCTACAGGGCCGAGAGGGGAGTGACGGCTTTCCCCGCCAGGTGGCAGTGGTATTTAGACAATTGCATGGCAACCAACCGCTCCACCGGAGGGACTTCCGTATACCCCCGCGCTGCGTTACATATTACTACTAGTTGCTTATTAGCATGCATATTACTAGCATACTGGCTGTTTATTAGTGCTTATAAAGCACATATTAATGCCTTATTCTGCATGACCATATTTTTGATCCCTTAATCCTACCCCATACCTAAACTTAAAGGGTACCTTACAAACAAAATGAAAATTCTGTCATTAATCACTTACCCTTATGTCACAACATAATTTTCTCTTTTTTATTTTTTATTTTTCTAGCATACTGGCTGTTTATTAGTGCTTATAAAGCACATATTAATGCCTTATTCTGCATGACCATATTTTTGATCCCTTAATCCTACCCCATACCTAAACTTAAAGGGATAGTTCACCCAAAAATGAAAATTCTATCATTAATCACTTACCCTTATGTCACAACATAATTTTCTCTTTTTTATTTTTTATTTTTTCATTAGGAGTTTGTTCAGGGAAACTTTTTAGTTAATAGTGAATATGTTTTCCCTATTCCAAAGTGTTACAATAAGATCTTACCTTCACGCGGTGGAAATACAATCCTGTAGACAGAAGACAACGAGTGCAGCGCTGAAAAGGTGCGGAACCACATAAGGTCTGTAATGCAAGTCTGGAGAAAACAGTGATGTCATCATTCAGCTCAGTTCAGTTCTCATCCAATAGTGTCAGTACAGTCAATCCAATTATATTGCTGAATCTTAAGTGACCCAAAAGGCGACAGTGGCAAAAAAACCAAACTTTATTGGCTTTATTGGTTCTCCTCTGTCCAGACAAACCATAATGGTGTGGTTTAATTCCAGGCTGCATCACAAGTCAGATTGTGTATTGATATATTTAATATTTCATCCAGTTACTTCTCCTTGAAGATTGGGATACATATTACACGAGCATTTCATGGGAGGAGAGCTGAAGCTGCCAATATGGTCTGTGCTGGGAACTTGTCTGGTTATTGTGGTCTTTACTTATCTATTATTATAGTACATTTAACGAATGTAATAAGAACACTGTTACCAATGTTTATTCTCTTAGGTACAAATATACAGTGCACATGGGACAGTGTGAATGTGTAAATAAATAATATTATGTGCAATATAATATCCAAGTCAGTTATACAGTTTTGATAATATTTGACATCAGAATGACACAACCAGATTCAAGATCAGAATCAAGTATTTCAGTGAGTCATGGTATAAAGTACAATATACATTAAACAATTTACAATATACACCATCCATTTTCCAGACCTCCTGTCACCAGACCGCGGCGATGCTGAACGTATCCCACCGTCTTGGGCCAAAGGCAGGGAAAACACCCTGTCCATCACAGAAAAATGCAATACAGAACATGCAGATTATAGACAGTTGTTAAATGCTATAACAAGTTTAACATGGGTAATACAGAGCACCAGAGGACTGAATGTTTACTGAGTAATTTGACACTGATTTACTTTTTCAGTTTAGGATTCAAATTAACTGTGTGCGAAAACCATTTCAGGACCAGAAGAAGCATATTCAAAAGGGAAAAAAAAAATCCTTGCCATATTACCTCAATTATTCAGAAGGCGCACATAATTCAAAAGAATCACAATGTGGACTTGGCTGAAACTGAAGGTTATAATTTTAACGATGTGACAAGCAGGCTATGAGTTAAATGTTTTGAAAATATATTCTTAAACAATATTCAATATTTAGGTATCTTTCAAATTGACATTACTGGAACAAACAGAAAATTATGCAAATAATAGAGTCCCTGTAAAAATGTTTCAAAGCATGATATTGTAAACACCAAAAATTGCTTATCATTCTAACACAGAGAATTTAGCATGACTAACAAAAATGAATGAATGAATGAATGAATGAATTTAATCATTTGATTAAATCTTGGCTTCATAATTAGTGGTGCTTGATATAGCATTATCGTTGCTCATATTTTTGAAAAACCTCTAAGTATTAAACTTTGGTGAGTCAAGTCAAGTCAAGTCAAGTTTATTTGTACAGCGCTTTTCACGATACAAATCATTGCAAAGCAACTTTACAGCGTTTCTGTGCTACGGTGAGTAACTCGTCCTTGGGGGAAATGGGGAAAATCCCATAGGCACACACTGAGAAGTGGACTTCACAGGGTATTCTGCCATCTTGAGTAAGATTCCAATTTGAATGTTCAGGTCGAAGGGAGCTATAAACCGCATGGGGAATAGGGAGCATAGATCATCACTTGACAGGAAGTGGAGAGGAAATGTACCCAGCAGTCATTGAGAATCACTCCAGCACTTAAAGAAGTTTAAATAAAATAAAGGCAGTGAAGAGGAGTTGAGACTTTGTTGTTATTATTGAGTTTATTTAGTCCCAGCTGTGTTTTGTACACGGTTGTCCATGACCACCGATACAAAGTGAGTGAGATGTAACAGTTACTGTGCGATGCAACTATCACAATAACGGTTAAATAAGATAAAAGACACATCTTATATAACTTTCAAATGTGTGTTTTCATACTAAACATTACAAAAGACAAGTATCACTCAGTTTAGTGGGTAACATTTTATTTTGATAGTCCACTTTAGACATTCTACTATCCATAAATAACTTGCAACTCCATGTCAACTAGCAGTCATTAGAGACTGTCTGCTTAATATATGCTAACACTTTATTTTGATCCCCCAACTGACATAGTGACTATAAGTAACTGTGTAAGTACAAGTCAAGTTATTCTACTAACCCTAACCCTAACCTAGTAGTCTACTAATATTGAACACTGCATAGGGACCCTGTGAATCTGCAAGCAGCTTTAGTGTCACTACTAACAAGTTAAATAAAGTGTGTTTGATTAGGAAGATTTTGAAAATGTGCAGGCTTACCGTTGATGTGCCTCCAGAAACAGTGTTGGGAAACACTTTCATAGAAATGGGGAATGGATTATTTTGACTTGGACTTGCAAGAAAGCACCTAAGAAAGCACCCTAGCAACAGCACAGCAATGCCCTGTCGACCACTCACAATACCCTAGCATTGTTTGCTCCTTCTCCAGATTAAACACATGATTAAAAGTTAGATGCAAATGCCAAGTACATTCAGATAATTCTGAAAACAGCAATAATCAAAACGTAAGTGTAGCACACCTGAAATTTGATGGAAACTACTGTTTGTGTGTGTGTGTGTGTGTGGGTGTGTTTAATGTATTATTTTATTACAGACTTTCTGCTGGGGAAAATGACATTATTATGATGTCAACTGGAGCAAACAAAAAACTGAAAGCAGCTGAAGAGGATCAACGGTCATCCAGTGCCACAAATCCTTCATCTTCTCAGTCATCATCTATTTTAAGAAAGTGCCCTTTGTTTGTTTGAGTATGTATGTGTCAGACAGGGTGTGTTTGCTTTGAACTTTGCAAGCGCTAGGCATAAAGTTAATGATGGTGGCTGTGAAGACGGGTGAAGGCCCTGAGGCCCGGAGGATTCTGGTGGTTTTCTGCAGTTCACAAAGCCCTCCCAGCATCCTGCCTGCCGTCCTTGTCCTTGTAGAGGCCAAACTTGCTTAGGATAATACATGCACAATGCCCTGAGATATTTGTAGTCTCAAAATGGAGCCTGAAAGGCTTCTTGAAAACAAAGTGGTTTACCGTAATGTTACTTGAAGTCTGACAACTGGGTCGGACAATCTCAACAACCAAAGTTTGTTTTCTTTTCAAATATTTTCCTTTATCACTTTTTTATATACTGTCTTCAGAATCAGTGTTGGATAATTTACTTTCATGCTACTCTTTTAAAATATAAGGTAGTTATACTTCAAGATACTAAGAAAATGTAGCTAACTGTACTGAAGCTATAATGGGGCAATACCTTGCAAACAAAAAAAGGGGGGGGCAGTCATTATTTCATCATCAGATTATATTTTATATCTAACTTATCAGCAATAATAAGTAATAAATAAATAAATAAAGGGACAATGTATTTTTGTAGGCCAAAACCTGTAAAGTTAGCATTTTAGCACCATCGTCCTGAAGTCAACGAGTTTTTTTGAATGGATTTTTTGTTTAAGTGCCTGAAATAAGGTCTGTGATTAACATAAGCGCAATATATTTTCATGTTTTATTCTAAGACATAAAATACATGGGTGTATTTTACGCTACAAAATTCCTTGTGATTTTTTTTTTAAACTTTTACTTGTTTTGAAAAAGGCTGCTGCTAACAAGTGTTTAAATGGAACTACAGTTGGTGGACTATTATGCCCTTTTTACAAGATGCAATACAAGTCTCAGGTGTCCCCAGAATTCCCAGTGAATTCCCAGTCCCCAGTGAAGTTTCAGCTCAAAATACACCACAGAACATTTATCGTTCCATGTTGAAAATACCCCTTTTTGGGTGGAAGCAAAAATATGCTGCTTTCATGGGTGTCTCTTTAAACGTGTAGTGCTAGAGAAAGATATAACTATACTGAAGGTTTTTCCTGTATCACCCACTCAAATTTCATCTGCAAACACCCCGCTAGGAGGATTGTAAACTTACTCACCAAAAGTAAAATTCCGCATTGGCTTACTCACCTCCTGAGGGTGTGACATCCTCAAGCTTTAAAAGACTACTGTATAAGAACACAGCAAAGATAGTCTTCTTCAGAGAGACACCTTTTTTAACCTCTAATTCTTCAAGATTCTTCTTCTTGAAGAATTAGAAGTTAGTGAAGATGAGGACCTAAGTTTGCACCAAACTACAGCATTGTCTTTGTATTCATCAACGACCTTCTATAAAACCCGGTTCTCACTCATCAACAAAACTTAAAGTTCCCTTTCAGTCGGTCACTACGAGTCACGTAGTGACCAGATGTCGACCAGCTCGATGTCGACCAGAAGTCGACCACCCCGACCAGATGTCGATCTCAGCATCGGAGGGAGAGCGGTCCGATGAGGATTCGGCCACTCTGCCGCCCTCCGGGACGGTGGCAAAGCCTGAATCGGATCCGGAGATGACAGCTATGCTTTCCCGGGCCGCCGAAAGGGTCGGGCTCGAGTGGAAACCTCCAACGCGTCCCGAGCACTCAAGGCTGGATGATTGGTTTCTCAGGGTGGCTCGCGCTGGTTCTCAGCGCCCCCCCCTGGTGCCTTTCTTCCCGGAGGGGCATGACGAGCTCACCAGGTCGTGGACGGCACCCTTTACTGCCAGAAACCGCCTTCAGGGAACGAGGGTTACCATACGTAACCGAGATGTTTTAAGTTTATGTGTGTGTTAGACTAGTTTAAGTGTTTAGTGTAGTTAATAAAGTCTTGTTAGTATCACACTTTAGGTTGTTTGTTGTTTTGCTAATCATGCTGATCACAGCTATATGCTGTTAAAGTGTGTTGGATGAGTATTAGGATATTATTATCTATTGCCAAATGAGTTATATTCTACTATAGTCTATAGAGATTCCCACTAAACATTCGTTGGACGATTGTTGGCGGGACGCCTAAGACTGATTCTGTCAGGGATCCCCCATACTAGTTACTTGATCCAAATTCTTTTATTGATCATAATTAATACATATTTCCTTTTTGGGCTAATTTGCCACAAATGCAAATGAGCTGCTGCTCCCCTCCAACATTCCATAAGAGGGCTGTGCCTTTACTCTTGTGCCTCGGTTACTACGGCAACAACAAACATAACATCCATTTGTTTTTGATTATCATCTCTATTTAGACACATTTACATATATTCAGGTGAAGTGATAACAGCGTTACGTCTAACTAGTGAAAGCAGTACATGACAAACTGAATCCCAAAATGCATTAGACAAACACTGTGTATTCTAAACTATGCTTACCATGAAAAAAACAGCATATGCTGGTTAGGTATGTTTTGACGCTGGGATGCTGGTTTAAGCTGGTCCTTTGCTGGTTTATGCTGGTCCTTTGCCAGCACATGACCAGCATAAACCAGCAAAAGGACCAGCGTAAACCAGCAAAGGACCAGCTTAAACCAGCAAAGGACCAGCATAAACCAGCAAAGGACCAGCTTAAACCAGCATCCCAGCGTCAAAACATACCTAACCAGCATATGCTGGTTTTTTCAACAGGGTACTTTTCCATGTAGATTGTAGTGTAACTAGCTACTTTCTCTAAAAACTAAGAGCATTAACATTAGCTTAGTTTAGCTAACGTTTCTAGTAGTTTATAGCTTAGCTAGCTATATTTTATTTGCTTTTCCAACACAGGCATAATGTTCTGTAGTTTTGTACTGTGTTCGTTTACTATTGGTTGGCCAGTAATGAAGAATATGATTTGATATGAAATGGGTTATGAGAAATGTGTGCATCCACTGTAAAGTTATTTGTCGTCAGCCGTTTTAAGGTGGTTCAAATAAAAATGCCCCTCAGGGGCCCAAAGCTTGTTGCAATATTCTGTATCATATGCAGGCCTGAAGGACAGATTCTTGGAATGCCACTGCACTGTCCAAAGAACTGAACAATGTCTTCGATTTAAAAACAGAGCATTCAAGCGTGAAACAGGGGGTAATGAGTGTGCCGAGTATATCAGTGAAGAGGCCTGTGTGCTGCAAAAGTGGCTGATGCAGTTATTAACCTGACGACATGGGCAAATATTAACATCACTTAAGCCGGAAATTAGAAATACATTTCCATAACTTCAGCTTGCGGTGAACATTGAAAAAGAGTGACACTAAAATGTGTTTCTCCCAGAGGCGGAATAACAAAGTACACGCTACCCATCTGAGAGAAGGTGTACCGCGCATCACAGCTCAACCTCACCGTGGGGCTCAGTGTCAAAACCATCTTTAGATGTCTTCCATTCCAAAGCCCAGCGTTCCTGAGGTTAATGCATTTTCTAAACCTATGCGATTTTTGTTTTCACCCTCTCGTCACAATGCATTCATGGGCCAAATAATGGTGTATAACCAAAATAAGACGTGCACATTCAGTTCACAGGGTGTTAACTCACATAGATGAACCATAAATTGTGTGGTTGCAACTCAATATGTAAAGCCGCCAGAAGTGTACACCGTTGTTCAACCAGACATAATGGAGGATGAGTGGTCTGAGCAACTTGTTATGATTGTTGGTAACAAACAGATCATTTTCATGCGCTGAGGTCAGAGAGAGGGATGTGATTAAATTTAAAATTAGTGGTTGAGTGACTCTAGTGACATGCTGATCTTCGTTTTGAGGTTTCTGTCAAGCTTCTATTATTTGAATGTCATGTTTGAAAGATGCAGGGAATATTATAAAAATAATTATTCAAAACATGGAAGTTGCGTGTTTTGTGTTATTAGTGATATATACTGAACAAAATTATAAACGCAACACTTTTGTTTTTGCCCCCGGACGGTCTCAGACGATCTTGGAGGTGAAGATGCTGGATGTGGGCTGGTGTGGTTACACGTGGTCTGCGGTTGTGAGGCCGGTTGGATGTACTGCCAAAGTTCATGAAAAATGGGGGCAAAAACAAAAGTGTTGCGTTTATAATTTTGTTCAGTGTAGTATCAAGACATGTATAATTTCTGAATGTAAATGCTTTTTTTCTACTTTACTAATTTATTTGTGTTTTACTGTGCCATATTGATGCAAATAATGAAAGAATAGTGCTTAAGCTATTTTACTATTCTTTCAAACCCCCCAGTGACATGAATAAATGAATACTTCCAACGCCACAAACAACAGTGACGACTGGTGACAGAATGTAGGGTGTGTCTGTCACATTCTGGCTGCATCCGAAACCACATCCCTACTGTAGGCGAAAAACAGTTTGTGTCCGAAATCACAGTACTCATAAAAGAGTAGGCAAAAAGTACCCAGATGATCTACTACTTCTGGTCTGATTCTGAAATGTGCATCCGATGGACATTTTTCTATCCCATGAGGCCACGAGAGAGGATTTATGAATGGCAGTCACCCGTCTTGAGTGCAGGCAAGACAGACAGGGATTTTCTGAAGTGATTTCACTGTTCTATATGATTTGTCTGCAAACACATATGTGGATATAATAAAATGATGCATGGAACAGTCGGATCTCTCAGTGAGTTTTATTCATATGTTGTTCGTTTTTGTTGATTATATTTACATTTACATTTATGCATTTGGCAGATGTTTTTATCACTTACAACTTGCATTGCATCCATACATTTGACATTTTATCAGTTGTTTATTATACTGTATAGTCCTGATTATGTTCTATCCTTTGTCGGTTATTAGCTTATGTTATGTGTTGTACCAAATCAGTATTCTCAGTAAAGTCTGTTTGGAAGTATGCTTCTTCGTTTGCTGTCCTTATTCCTCGACAACCCGTGACAATATGAAATTAATTTCTTTAAGTACATCTATATTTACACTGCTGACCCTAACTGTACCCCTTAACCCACCCTTAAGCCTAACTATACCATGCAACCTGTTCATAATCTTACCCCATTCCACCTCAAATACAGCAAAAGTGTTTTGCAATACTACATGAACACAATGAGTACATTATATCAAAGTATTTTTATTATTATCATTTTACTTTATTTTGTGTCATCCATTATCATATTTTCTAAAAATATATCCAGATGTGCAGTCTACCAATAACATTAGAGCAACAGCACTAGGAATGCCCACAAGCGGATTTACAGTACAGAAACTAGTGGCACACAGCAACAAATTCGCTGGTGGTGTGAATGCAGCTTTAGGCTACAACTGTCCACCCTGACACCACTGAAAATACAATGTATTATATCTTGAAGTGTATTGACTGTAGCTTTGGAAACTCTTATACTGATGTCATAAGGTCTGGACAGTGAGGAAATTGTGGGTGTATATGATAACAAAACCCAGACAACCTTCAATTCTGCTGTGAAATGCAAATGGTATGGTCAGAATTTAGTGTGATATGTGATATCTGCCTAATATGTGAAATGGCATGGTAAATGTTTTATTTACACAGAATTGCAACATAAAATAAATTCTGTGTAATTTGAATGGCACATGTGCCTAAATGTGCATTCCCATAAAAGCCACCGTCTTTATCCAGCAACATGAGACACAACAGGCTAACACTTTATTTTAAGAACCAAGTCTCATTAGCATGCATATTAGTAGCATATTGGCTGTTTATCAGTCCTTATGAAGCATATATTAGTGCCTTATTCTGCTTGACCAAATTTTGGATCCATAACCCTACCCCATGCCTAAACTTCACAACTACCTTACTAACTATTAATTAGGAGTTTATTGAGGCAAAAGACGCAGTTAATAGTTAGTGACAATTGGACCTTAAAATAAAGTGTGGTGCTAAATGCAAATAATAAAATACAAATAGAAGTAATTGTAGTCACAGTAGTAAAATAAATAGATGTATCAGCTTACAAAAGACAGTTTACCCCAGCGGCCTATGCATAGGTTTCAAACCAAGACAGCACGAACGTGCCAAAATAGCTGCAACTACAGAGTATGGAGCAAACTAACAAATCAGCATGGACCAAAATCTCAAAGGAAGCATCCAAAGTCATACTGAATCCATTATAGTTTCAGTTCTGTGACAGCTATGTGTTATCCATAATTAAATATGGTCCACATAGAAAATAGCATCAGCAGGCTGAGAGAGTCAGTGCGTATTACAGATGTTACCCTGAAAAGAAAGCAGTTACACTAAAAGCGGTAAAAAAAAGCCTATTGTCGACAGTCGCTTTTTACTTCACCTCTAATGTTGTCAGATTATTGACAGCAGACATATCGTGTCCTCAGTGCTACTGAAGCTCTGAAAGGAAATGAAGTTTGCATTGATTAGAAGTGACAGTAATGCCACCCCAGGCTAGGCCACCAGAGACTGCTTGACCTGAAAACAGAACACAGCTGAGTTCTCTCTGAATCTGTGACTGTCCTTGCTTTCGCATCTTGATAATGGATCGGAATGATATGAAGACCTTTGGAGGCAAAAAAGCAAGAAAGCATGTTTCAATAGGAGAAATAAACAGTCATTCTGATTTGTGCCTCGGGGAGATCTTCAAACCTTTTAAAAATGCTTCTCTTAATCTCTTTGTAGTGATCTTCAATAAATAATTAAATGGATAACTCCAACAGAGCACAACAGTAGGGTTCCGGAGGTAAAAATCACATTCATTTTTTTCCATAGAGAAATGTCTTTTTGACGATAACCTCTAAAGAAGGTGCGTTGAGAGTAAATTTGGATATACACTTGGGTAGAAGACAAATCCGTCTGATGAGTTAGCTTCATTTTAACAGCCAAATCCCAGGTAAGCAACTACACTAATCCTATTAGAGATTCGCCAATCAGAGAAGACATTCTTACCATGAAATGGCAAATATCTTATTTGAGCAAATCTCCCTAGTCCTATGCTCTCAATCAACTTATATATTTCAACTTATATATTTCAACATATGTAAATATTTTGCAACAAACATGTTTTTGTTATACTGTAAAAGAGTACACAGTCATTTTTTGGATTCTATTTGGAATATATTTTTGCTTGGAATTAAAGATTGTAATGTTGTGATTCATCTCGGAGCTGGTAGGTTTGACACTTTATTATTATTATTTTCTGAAATGCTAATGAGAGTACTGTATTAACAGTATAATATATTTCCAGACCTAAGGCCACTGAAAAAGTGTGTGGTCACTGTTGAGTGGTGGTTGGACAACAGTGGAAATTGTAGACATTCTTACCATGAAATGGCAAATATCTTATTTGAGCAAATCTCCCTAGTCCTATGCTCTCAATCAACTTATATATTTCAACATATGTAAATATTTTGCAACAAACATGTTTTTGTTATACTGTAAAAGAGTACACAGTCTTGCTCAACTGTCATTTTTTGGATTCTATTTGGAATATATTTTTGCTTGGAATTAAAGATTGTAATGTTGTGATTCATCTCGGAGCTGGTAGGTTTGACACTTTATTATTATTATTTTCTGAAATGCTAATGAGAGTACTGTATTAACAGTATAATATATTTCCAGACCTAAGGCCACTGAAAAAGTGTGTGGTCACTGTTGAGTGGTGGTTGGACAACAGTGGAAATTGTTGACATTTTAAAGAATTAAACTAAACATTACTTAAAACATATTGTATATGTTTTTTTTTCTTGATTTAGGTTGTGAATTAAAAAAATAAAATTCATTTCAGTTATCTAAAACTTTATTATAAAGAAAAGGAAGACAGAAGACAAGGAGCGCAGTGCTGACAAGGAGTGGCTACATTCTGTAAAAAATGACCGTGAATTTAACGGTAAAAGACTGTAAAAATGCTACAGTAAAAACCTGTTAAATGGTTAATGGTAAATTCCCCTACTATATACGGTGAAAAACTGTATTGGACATTACATGTATTGGACATTAATTTTACGGTAGTATACCGTTTTTGGAAGTGAAAAAAACGTATAATTTACAGTGAATAATCGTAAATTTACATTCCCAGAATTCCCTGCGATACATTTCAAGTTTGATGTTTTTTTGTTGAAATAACTATGTTTCTTCTTAGTTTTTTCACATCAGTTTTGTATACTAGGGTTGTGTGTTACACCGAATGTTGTTAAATGAATGTTTATTGCATTATTTCAGTTTCATGTGTGTTACCATGATGGTGTTTAGTGTTTGTGTGAATGACACTGTGCACCTTCTATATATGTTATTATTTAAAAGCTGCTTGTGATGGGCTTTGGTTCATCGTGTGACTTTCTCATCACCACCTGCATTGGTGGTTATCAGTGTATTACAAAGGTACAAAACAGATTTCAGTACTTCAATAGGTTGGTATAGTAACATTATATCAGTTAATAAAATTACGGTATTTAAATGTAAATTTAAGTTAAACCCGTAAAACCTAAAACGTTGCTACTATATTTTTTACGGTAAAATTCCGGCAACCACAGCTGCCGGTTTTTTACCGTAAATTTTACGGATTTTTTTTTACAGTGTATAGCTGTAAATACATAATCCACATACATAATTTTTTTGTATGGCCCATGATGCTTTGTGCGAATCATGGGAGTAAATTCTGTTAAACTGTAAGCAATCAGCGAAAGGTTCGCTCTATGAACGCGATTATAAGCATTTTTGAAAACTGTGTACAATGAGGTGACATTATTCTCATCACCCATCAACAGACCATGAATAACCCCAAAAGCTTGATTATTTAAATATCAATATTACAGACGTTAAATATTACTGTAGCAATTCCATAATATAATACTATATTATGTAATTATATATTAATACTACATTATGTAACATACAGTGCCTTAATCAGACATGTTTATTAACTACAACATTGAGTGATAATATTTCAAAGTGATTTCTGTCATTTTGAAAGAAAGCAAATACTTTTTAATTTAAGTATTTAACCACGTTACAAACATTGCAGTAAACACTGCTAAGAGGGGTTAGAAGTGAAAATGGGAAACAATTACAGTTTAAAGCATTCGTGTGAAAACAAACCTGGAGGAAAGGTCACGTAAATGAATTGTAAATTAAATAAGGAGAGCAGACCACAAATGCACAGTATATTTTGTCTTTTTTTCATATTGTTACAGCAAAATACAAAAGAAAAAGAAAATAATCAGGAGGAAAAGAATGCAGAGAGTGAGTAGAACTCTTGCCGTAGATATTCTTGTTATTCCATGTCACTTTAAAATACCAAGCGTTACGTTATACTACTTACTTCTAAAAAAAAAATAGAACATGAAGGAAAATATATGCAGTAGTTCATTCTGTCAAACTGGATTATTTGTAGTGCAACATTATGATTTGAAATAATTAGTTTCAATCTTTTTGAGTAGAACTTCCCCAAACCGGAAGTGCCTTCCATAATTGAAAGTGCAGCAGGCTTGTTAGGAAAAAGGTAGATACGATTGACATTTTAGATGCTGTCTATATGCCCATATTGTACATTGCAGCATCTACTCAAACATGTACAGTATAGGAGTATATACTTGCAAATGTTACGTATGAATACTTATTATATGAAACAGGCTGAATAGACAATGGTGTCTGGTCTTGCCAGGTCTTAAATATGCTTAGTCATGTTTTATTTAGCCATGTTTCCTGTTTTTATCACTGCAGAATAATTTGCAAACGGTCATCTTGTGCTCTGGAATCTGTGCTGGGAGTTGGGAACATGGTGGGAACAGGTCTGTCTGCTCGCTGATAAAGCCATTGTCTGTTTATCTTTTGGAATTTGTTCCAAAACAGGGCTGGCTGAGGTGACCAGCACATATTCACAACACAAACTTCACAGTGAGCCTTCAAGCTTTCAGTCAGAAATCCTACAGCTACTGCAAAGGTAGTTTCAACACACAGTATACCCGACATAACATGAATCGTGATGCTGCCTCTGCTCAAAGCCAATGGACAGAACAGCTAAAAAAAGTGAAGAGTGAGAGAGAAGCCTCTCAGATGAAAATTGAAGTACCGAGAGAGTAGACCTGTGTCCTGCATCAAGGTGCATCAAAATATTTCTGGAGAATATGTAAAGATTGTACAATTATTGTGTGTTCAGATGAACGTATATGCTCTATGCTGATGTGATTAGCAAACAAACAAAACAGACAGACAGATTATATTATATTATGTTATAAATGTATATTAAATGCAATTAGTTAATTAGTTGAGTGCTTTTTTGACACACTTAAGTAGGACTTTAGAACATCTTTATATGTAATTTCTTAATTGCTTCTGTTGTCTTTGGTGAATGTGTCCTGTTGAATGTACTAACAAACATTTATGGAAAAATTAAATACACTTTAGTTTCATTTTATTGAAACTTGTATTTAAAGGTGCAGTAGGAGATACTGGAAAATGCTAACTTTAACCTGATAGCACTGAAAGCGAACGTCCCACCCTCAGACCAAGCGTTTTGATTGGATGGACATTTCTTTGTCCTATGCCTTCCACAGAATGTATAAATACAGATAAATACATTTAGACCACTTAACTTAATGATTGCTATTGGGATGTGAAGAGACTTTCAACCAGCATAACAAAAAATGTTTCTGAAGACAATCACCTATTGCACCTTTAATATCTTTAATTACACATTTGTGATGATGAAGTTGCAATTAGGTATATATAAAAATATTCACTTTAAAGGGATAGTTTGTCCAAAAATGAAAATTACCCAATGGTTTACTCACCCTCAAGCCATCCTAGGTGTACAGTATATGACTTTCTTCTTTCAGACGAACACAATCAGAGTTATATAAAAAAATGACCTGGCTCTTCCAAGCTTTAATGGCTTAGAAGCTTTAATTGGCCTGGATGCCACTCTCTCGTGAACGTGTGTACGACAATTAGGGAAAACTAGACATTAATGTTTATAAAATCTTAAATATGGTTATTTTTCTTACACAATCGCATCGCTTCACTTCAGAAGACCCAGCATAGTCATGAATGTGTACTCTAAGTACAACTAATTTGGCTTGTATTTTATTAGTATTACATTATCTGTAAATACAGTTATTTTTGTATCATACAGTTATTATATACATATATATATATATATAAACAAAATATACAAACTAAATCTGAAGCACACCACAAATGCACAATCAATATATTCAGCACAATTCCTTTTCACAGGGGTGAAGATAGAGACTCTGTGGTCTCTCCTACATATCTGTTCTGTGTGTAACATGTATTATAAATAAGAATAGACGGTAACACTTTAGAATAGGGGTCCAGAATAATGCATTAGTTAAGCATTAATTAATGGTTAACTTGTTCACAATTAAGCATTAGTTGAGCACAAACACACTAGTAATTAATGATTAACTTACCATTTAGGGAGCTCAGATTATGCATTAGTTAAGCATAAATAAAGTAGTAGTTAATGATTAACTTGTTCACAATAATGCATTAGATAAGCATGACCACACACTTAATTAATGATTAACTGAACATATAATAAGGGCATATTAGCCATTGTTTACAATTTATTAAACATTTTATAGACACAAATTTATGCTATCAATAAACAAAAATAAGCTAGTAATTAATAATTAACTGAATGTACAGTAAACACATTTGAGCCATTATTTACAACTTAATAAGCCATATATTATTTGTGTGTAGTGATGTAAATATATTTCTATAATTCACCATTTATTAAGTTGACTGAACAATAAGCTAGTAATTATATTTAATTACTGCTGAAATAAGCCAATAATTATGGCTAAACTGCCATTAATACAGTACTAATAAAGGCAATTTGACCCCCTATTCTAAAGTGAAAGTTATATCCACATTAATTACGGCACTTATTGAGTGATATTCAAGTTTATTGACCATAATAGGCCAATAATTATGGCTAAACTGTGAAAAATAAAAATAAAAAATGATATAATGTATTAGATTGTTTTTCTTATGTTATATAGTAAAACTTTTTTTGTATTTTTTTTTTCTGAAATATAATACAAAATAACTGCTAAACAAATAATATAGAGTGTAAATAAGAACCTAAGTTTAGAAACAGGGGTCAAATTGCCTTTATTAGTACTGTATTAATGGCAGTTAAGCCATAATTATTGGCTAATTCTAGTCAATAAACTTGAATATCACTCAATAAGTGCCGTAATTAATGTGGATATAACTTTCACTTTAGAATAGGGGGTCAAATTGCCTTTATTAGTACTGTATTAATGGCAGTTAAGCCATAATTATTGGCTAATTCTAGTCAATAAACTTGAATATTAGTACTGTATTAATGCCAGTTTAGCCATAATTATTGGCTTATTATGGTCAATAAACTTGAATATCACTCAATAAGTGCCATAATTAATGTGGATATAACTTTCACTTTAGAATAGGGGGTCAAATTGCCTTTATTAGTACTGTATTAATGGCAGTTTAGCCATAATTATTGACTTATTATGGTCAATAAACTTGAATATCACTCAATAAGTGCCGTAATTAATGTGGATATAACTTTCACTTTAGAATAGGGGGTCAAATTGCCTTTATTAGTACTGTATTAATGGCAGTTTAGCCATAATTATTGACTTATTATGGTCAATAAACTTGAATATCACTCAATAAGTGCCGTAATTAATGTGGATATAACTTTCACTTTAGAATAGGGGGTCAAATTGCCTTTATTAGTACTGTATTAATGGCAGTTTAGCCATAATTATTGGCTTATTTAATCAGTAATTAAATATAATTACTAGCTTATTGTTCAGTCAACTTAATAAATGGTGAATTATAGAAATATATTTACATCACTACACAAAAATAATATATGGCTTATTAAGTTGTAAATAATGGCTCAAATGTGTTTACTGTACATTCAGTTAATTGTTAATTACTAGCTTATTTTTGTTTATTGATAGCATAAATTTGTGTCTATAAAATGTTTAATAAATTGTAAACAATGGCTAATATGCCCTTATTATATGTTCAGTTAATCATTAATTAAGTGTGTGGTCATGCTTATCTAATGCATTATTGTGAACAAGTTAATCATTAACTACTACTTTATTTATGCTTAACTAATGCATAATCTGAGCTCCCTAAATGGTAAGTTAATCATTAATTACTAGTGTGTTTGTGCTCAACTAATGCTTAATTGTGAACAAGTTAACCATTAATTAATGCTTAACTAATGCATTATTCTGGACCCCTATTCTAAAGTGTTACCGAATAGACTGATTTAGGGTACTGTGTTCCTGTTTTCTTATTCTCCTGTTTCAAAGAAACAAGATATGGTTACCCTGGTGAGATTTCAATATTGTAGCCTTTTCTTTTTCTTTTTTTTTATCAATAATACAGGAAAGGCCTGCATATCGAAATACTGCTGACTTCGAACCCAGAATTCTTTTTTAACATCTGAGAACAATGGCTATTCGGTGACTGAATTTCCACAGTGAACCTGAACAACCTGAACTGATTCACTGCCGAGTTATTCCTGAACAATTCTGTCTGCATCTTCCCAAAACGCATAATGTGTGTGTGATGTATTTTTATGGTAGCCCACTCCCTACTGATCGGTGTTATATAACGCAACCTTTGTATCCTGTTTTAGTGGGGGCTTTGTTTTGGATATCTAACTGCAGATTTCACTGTCTATACCGCTTTCCCACTCACTGTGTCTCTGGAGCTGTCTCTCTCTCACTCTCTGAGGGCTCCGCAGTGCAGCCTAACTTATGGAGACGACCCACATTCCCTAATCCTCTGTATTGTTCCACTGTGCTGCAGAATTATGGCAGGCACCGGGCTAAAACAATGGAGAACCAAATGTCTCATATCCACAGGCCCAAACAACTCCGCATTTTATCTCCGTGATGACAGAAAACCTGCTCCAGATGACGTGACATAGCTCACAGGAGAACTCATTATGCATTGCTCTTCAACTCCGTATAGCTCAAAAAATCCCTGTCAAGACTATGACTTGCAGTAGCGCGAACATAACCCCATGTTTCAATTTCAATTCGATTGAATTGTTTAAACTGTCTGGTATTCATTTTCTTCGCTCTTTTACCTTTCTGGGCTGCTGATCTGAACATTATTTCTGATAAGTGCATGAAACGCACTAATCAACAGCAGATGCATTCACAATACAAAGCATTCCTTTATACATCACGAGGGAAATTAGCTTAATGAAAGTTATAAAGCGCTCAGAGTAATAATGCAATTATTGTCTCAGGGAGGAAAATCTGCGTATGTTGTTGCCGTCATATAAAGTTGATGTCCATTTTTCAGGCCATGAACATGCGTCTCTCATCTCCAAATTAATTTTTGAAGCATGCAAGCTTGCACAAAACAAAAGATCATAATATTAATTCATTATCATTATGCTGTATATAGTACAGTATTATAGTAAGTATATAGTATTATGATTGTTTTCGTATAACGGTCAGATAAATAAATGCCTTCCCTAGGGAGTGGGGTCAGAATAATAAACATCATCTTCAATAATAAAGATAATGGAGAATTAATTGGATAATAACTAACCCTTTATTTTATTTTATTCAATTCCTATTCTATCTATAGCACACCTGTACATACAATTTATTATTTTTTTGTGGTTTATATTTATGCATGTGTATTTTATTCACATCTTATTTTTATTATCTGTGTGTTGTTGTTGTCTCCGTGTACTGGAAGCTTGTGACACTATAACAAATTCCTTGTATGTGCAAACATACTTGGCAATAAAGCTCTTTCTGATTCTGATTCTGATAATAATGACACTTCATCTCTGCCATTATTGTTTGACCCACTAGATTGAATCCAGTTATTTTTTTGTAATTATTTATTATTTGACTTAAATAAGTAATTGGGGTTAGATAAGTATAATATCCTTAAGATATTATCCCAAGCCCAAAAACACTTAAAGGGTTAGTTCACCCAAAAATGAAAATTAGCTTGTGTTTTACTCACCCCCGAGGCATCCTAGGTGTATATGACTTTCTTCTTTCAGACGAATCCAGTCGGAGTTATATTATATAACATAAAAAATATCCTCCATATAATATAGTAACTCTATTTATCACCGACAAAATAAGAGCTTTAATGTTAGGGAGTAGAGAGGCTGGTGATGCAATATTACTACGAATTATATTTAAAAAGTAACCAGATTCAATATAAGCAAGGCTAAACAAGAACAATTCATGCTAATGGCATAAATGCCATGTAATGTATCCAAAACAGATACCTTTGCTAATATAACAATCTGCTGTTTAGAAAGTTTTCAAAGTTGTCTTACAGACAGCAGTGTCATTAGCATATGTAAAGTTAGAAAGTTAATGAAAAGCTCAAAAACTGGAACCCATAATGCATCTTAAATGCATCCAAACTAGGGATATGCCGGTATCAAATTTTCATGTTGCGATTAATTGCTAATGCTTTTATTACGGAATACGGTATTATCACGATATTGAAATTTAGTTTTAGAAATGCATTCAAAATTTGAAATAATTTGTAATATATAAATATTCACGGTATTTAGAAGTGCCCACGATAACAATATCGTGCATATTCATTACCGTGATATATCGCATTACCGAATACCGGCACAAGTCTAATCCAAACACAACCCAAGGTCTCAAACACACAGATGGAGAGAGAAATAGAGAGTTTGAGAGATCAGGGATTTTTATAGAGATACCTTATTCTATAGCAGCAGGTTACAAACATTATGTTTAGATCAAAATGGGGGGAATGTAACTTCTTTTTATGCTGTGATTTCAAGAAAATATATTGGAAAAGCGTCTGACACTGTGCCCTTGGGTGACCAAAGGCAATTACAGAACATGATATATATATATATATATATAGCCTGTACTTCTTTGTAGCTTTAGAAATAATGTTTAAAATATATCTATCTAGATGTAACCGAGCGATAGCCAATGATCAACTTGATTCCGACTACGCCACCGGGGTTAGATACCCACGGAAATAATTAAACACAGCAACACAAGTTCTATAGCTAGTGAATGAAGAACAGAGACGTGACCTTCAAGGACAACACTTTTATTAACAATCAGTACTGAAAGCTCTGAGTAAGCGATCAACTTCACATTTATAACCATCTAAAAAGAGAGAAAC
>NW_015654937.1:851681-893403 GCF_001515625.1 Sinocyclocheilus rhinocerous
AAACGCTGCATAATAGAGTGGAATAGAAACCCTGTGTGATACGGCTCGTTGCTATAGGCGAAACACGGCGTCCGCAACTTGCATAATATTACACACAGTCCACGCGCTCACACTCTTGCATCAGGGGGTTATCTCTCTGCAATTAACATAGAATAAACCATATAAAGAAACCAAAAATGTCCTTATACAAGCTCTTACAGCATGTGCCACGCTCATACCTCGCTATAGCGCTTCAGGGTCACAACGCCGGAAGGAGACGGAAAGGATCAAACGTCAGGAAATTACGCAACCTGCCATCCTTTGCGCTATTTATAGGGCGAAATAAATACCTATGCCCCACCCCGTACACCATCCTTATTATCCACTCGGTCACATCGACATCTACACTTCAGCAACCACTTATGACCACACAATGCCTTAGAAATAGCCTAGCAGTCACTCAAAATAACTCAGCAACTGCATAGCAAGTGCCTAGCAACCACTCAAAACACCTTAGCATGAACTGCTTAGCATTAATAGCAACCACCTTAAAAACTGCTTACCAACCACTCTCCGAATATAGTGTGAACATGTGAAACACAATAGCAAGTAGCTATTTAGCAAACAGCTGTCTAGCAACCACTTACAATAAATTAGCAACAACATAGCAAACCATACAGCTGTTTTTAAACTTTGCAAAGACTTATACAGCATTCAGATTTCAAATCGCTCCTCAAACTGCGTATTCAAACAACAACGGAGCTAACTGGTTTAAACTTTTGGGCAAGGCTTTGTCAAGCCAAGATCAAAAAATTGTCTCAATAAACTTTTCTTTTCTAGTTCCACACTTCCATTTCAACTGAGCTATTGACGTCTTGTGTTCAACAAACCAAATATCCAGAATAATCAAATAGCCTACTTTTTGTTGCAGGGATCATGCAAATTCTTGAAAAAGCACTAGCAGGTTTGCAAACAACTGGCTTAAAACAATTAAGCTGTCTGCTTAATATCGTAGATGTAGCTGCATCATTGCAAGACAGTAAAGTAAAAGGCAACTCATAAGGGGAAAAAATGTTTCAGTAAGTTATCTGAGCCTTGTCTGACAGACAAAAAGGAATGATCAATTTCAGACAAGCACTACATGCGCTAGCGAAGTCCAACTAAATTGTCACATTCACATGAAGCGCAAAAATGCTTTGCTAGTTGATCGAAGCCTGTCTGACATAACAGTCTGACTGACACCATCAGCCAAACCTGTCAAGAATCACTGAGAAAGACTTTTTTTGATTTGCCCATCTTTTATAAATTGACAAGCTATCATTTTAGCATTGTAAAAAAAAAAAAAAAAAACAGGCAGTGCCTGTCGGGTATAATCGATCTCTCAAAAATCCATAGTTTAATCTATTAAACTATTAGTCTTTTTAGTGTACAGCTAGGTTATGGTTATTTGTGTAATTGTGAAGTAAAAGTATGAAACATTTTCGTCAAGGTTCATAGTTGTGAAGGTTCATAATTTCTTAAAAACCGGATACACAATTCTTTAGATTGTGGACAAAAGCCCAAAATCTGAGTTGCATTTGAATGGCATGTCAACTTCTGCTCCAAATTATGTGTGGGTTTGGGGTGGGACTAACAGTTTGTTCAACCAACATGGGAGGATATTTAGGGGGAACCTCTTCATGATCAGTGTTCATGTAATTCTTTTTGGTATTTCATAAATAACACACAAAGAATGTATTATGTTTTAAGGCATTCGATTATTTCTGTACTGTATATTGGGGGTTCCCACCAGAAGTAACCACAAATTTTCCTATAGACGCAGTTAATAACTTCTTATGAAATGTAAATAGAGATTGTTATGTTATGCTTAAAGTCCTAAATTTAATTTATATGAAAATGAGTTTGTGAGGGATAGATTACAGTCTACTATGGCTTCCACCGTATAAAGTATAATCCTCGAATATGTCATTTTAACAAGTCTATCTTTCTTGCTGTTTGATGAGGTTTTGGTCTTCTGAAACAGCTGAACATGCTGTTAAACAACAGTACAATCCATTGAACACACTGCACTTCTATCCTTCACAGCCTCATTTTTTTTCCTGTCCAAAATTAAATATGAAACTACGCTAAGGCCTATAAGACCATGAACATGTTTTAAGAAAGTAAATAGAGTCATTGTTGGTTTCTTGTTCACTGAAACACTTTAAAACTAAGATAGAACTGTGTGATTTTCTGTCAACTTTAATTCATGTTTCATGGGCAGACCAAACACCAATGATCAGCTCAAGTAAAGGGGGTCATTAGGTGTAGCTCTGCAGATGGTGAGCTCTGAGCACCTGGTGTGAAGGCCCTTTGTTCCTGGAGCTGGAGTGCTGTCAGATCGGAGGGACCGTAACCATGGGAGACTGGTCGCAATGGGCGCCTAGTCAGGCCAGACACGAGGACAGCTTTTCCACTGGCAGGTGCTGTTAGAGCTCACCCAAGGTAGCCTCTCTGAGTGTGGCTGGGCTGATTAGGACACCCCGGGAGCCACTGCTGTTATTTCGCTCCACTGGGTGTGGTGGGCTCATGAAGCAGAGTGCTTTCTCCAGCAATAAGACTCGCTACGAACAGAAGCAGCCCAAATATGATTTGTGTCGGCCTACATTATGATTCCCTGTCAGTACAGTAGATTTCTTCATACATCACATCAAATTTGTCAAATTTCACTGATGCAAACAGGAAACACAGGTGGCCTGTCTCTATCTATCTATCTATCTATCTATCTATCTTATAATATTTTATTGTACACTATGGGCACTGCATAGTTTGAATAATAATTATTATCTTCACCATCACCTCTCATGGGAAATTAATTTTAGTTTGATCTGAATGAAACACTTCAAACGATTCACTATTTATTCAAAATTAATTTTGCAGTGTCATTTTTACCATGAACTAGTTGCTTATTAGCATGCATATACCTAGCACATTGGCTGTTTATTAGTACTTATAAAGCAAATATTAATGCCTTATTCTGCATGACCATATTGTATATCCCATTATCCTACTCCATACCGAAACTTAACAACTACCTAACTATTATAAGCAGCAATTTAGGAGTTTATTGAGGCAAAAGTCGTTAATAGTTAATTAATAATAGTGAGAATTGGTCCCTAAACTCAAGTATGACCAATATGATAATATTTCTTGCCATATTTTTTTTTTAAAGGGGTCATATGATGCTGCTAAAAAGAACAGTATCAGCTAGTTAGTTTTTTTTTTGTTTGGCGGTAATAATGAATTCATTATTTTATATACCCTGACCTTAATTGAGCATTGAGTTGTCTGAGCAGTGCTGCTGATGTAATGACTTTCCTTTCTGAAATAACATTCATATACATGCAGCCAAAATGCTAACTAGGGTCCTTTTAAAAACCTGTTTAATTGACTGAGTTGCTGGTCTAGTTGTCTGTTTATTTGCTGGCTTATCAGTCTGCCATTTATTGGCACAGAAGGCTTTTCTTTCTCTGTCCTGAGTGATGTTTTATTTTTCAAGTGTTAATTGTGTTGTTGCATTGCTTCTAGGTAAAAACTGAATAAATAGCTGATAAGCAAAATGCAGTCGTGGTGTAGACTTCTGTGTTACAAATGGAAAGGTTCACTGAACCTGAAACTGTAATTTGCATATTACCATGGGTCCAAATGGAAATAATTATTTTAAATACTAAATGCCTATTCGCATGGAAATAATTATTTTAAATGCTAAATGCCTATTCACAGCTTAGCTTCCCTCCTGGTTATTCTAATCAATGGTTCACAGACATGAACTTATTTTTTTTTTTTTTGCAGAATAAATAATGAATCCATCTGCTGTGTTATAAGTATACCGTTTCTGCGTATAGCCACTGTATGGAGCTCAACATGTGTGTAAATATATTTACTCAAGTTCTCAAGCTTGTGAAATTCAGCATAAATAATTAATACTCCTTCCAAGACTATCAGTTATTCTAAAATTAGGGGACAGAAGGAGAGGAATCTTTACTCTTGTATGTTGTTTTAGTATCCCCCTGATGTTATTAACGCTGAAAGCATCCCCTGAAACGCTGAGCAGGGGTTTCGCTTTGGGGGAACCAGAAGCCAGAGGCGTGTAAGTGGAACTCAGTTTCTGGCATATTTCCAATAGCCTTCTGGGATCAAATCCTCTGGATGGCATGAGTAGTGTGCACCATTGAACTACTGTTGATTCTTTTCAATTGGTTTGAAATGAAGCGCTACTTGCGCTGCTCTCAAAATACATTTGTGGACTGGACCGAAACTGTGCAAAGAAAGATACTGATAATATATGAATTTAAAAGGCTCGGCCCTGTCAACATTAGCATATGAGAATATGGAGGACTGGGGTTGCTTATCTCATGCTGCAACTACTCTCAAATTAGGTAGCCCAAAAACAATTCCGTCATCATTTATTCACGCGCCCTCACATCATTCTCACACTTCTCTGTGAATTAAAAAAGAATGACAGAATGTCAAAGCTCCAGTTTTGGCTTTTCTTTCTCTGTCCTGAGTGATGTTTTATTTTTCAAGTGTTAATTGTGTTGTTGCATTGCTTCTAGGTAAAAACTGAATAAATAGCTGATAAACAAAATGCAGTCGTGGTGTAGACTTCTGTGTTACAAATGGAAAGGTTCACTGAACCTGAAACTGTAATTAGCATATTACCATGGGTCAAAATGGAAATAATTATTTTAAATGCTAAATGCCTATTCACAGCTTAGCTTCCCTCCTGGTTATTCTAATCAATGGTTCACAGACATGAACTTATTTTTTTTTTTTTTGCAGAATAAATAATGAATCCATCTGCTGTGTTATAAGTATACCGTTTCTGCGCATAGCCACTGTATGGAGCTCAACATGTGTGTAAATATATTTATTCAAGTTCTCAAGCTTGTGAAATTCAGCATAAATAATTAATACTCCTTCCAAGACTATCAGTTATTCTAAAATTAGGGGACAGAAGGAGAGGAATCTTTACTCTTGTATGTTGTTTTAGTATCCCCCTGATGTTATTAACGCTGAAAGCATCCCCTGAAACGCTGAGCAGGGGTTTCGCTTTGGGGGAACCAGAAGCCAGAGGCGTGTAAGTGGAACTCAGTTTCTGGCATATTTCCAATAGCCTTCTGGGATCAAATCCTCTGGATGGCATGAGTAGTGTGCACCATTGAACTACTGTTGATTCTTTTCAATTGGTTTGAAATGAAGCGCTACTTGCGCTGCTCTCAAAATACATTTGTGGACTGGACCGAAACTGTGCAAAGAAAGATACTGATAATATATGAATTTAAAAGGCTCGGCCCTGTCAACATTAGCATATGAGAATATGGAGGACTGGGGTTGCTTATCTCATGCTGCAACTACTCTCAAATTAGGTAGCCCAAAAACAACAATTCCGTCATCATTTACTCACGCGCCCTCACATCATTCTCACACTTCTCTGTGAATTAAAAAAGAATGTCAGAATGTCCAAGCTCCAGTTTTCCATTCCATGCATTCTTTTATGTCTCCCAAAAGAAAGAAAATAATGGTAATCGAAAATTGAGTGTTTAAACCTAGATTGAAAACTAGCTTGCAGTTCTGCTTGTGGGATAGAAACACATTTCACCTTTAAAGAATTTCTAACATGCCATAATAATTTTGCAAATCATTTTGTTAAATGTATTTTCAAGCTATATTCTTTTCATTTTGCGTTCATAATTCTCATCATTATCTTCTCATTTTCTAAGTTTGCTTGATGGCAAGCATTGCTTGGGGCAAGACTGGACCTTTTGAAATCTGTTCTCTTTATGTAGTTAAGAAGGAAAAGTCTATCATTTGGGGATTTGACATGATTCATAAAAGTTTAATGGTGTGTCGTGATAGTAGCTGAGGTGTAGAGACAGTAGACTGTCATACACACCTGCAGTCTGGAAAAGGTCTGGGTGATTAACTACCAGTTTTGTGCAAATAAATAAATGAGACAAAAAATCCCAGTAAGTAGTAGCCATTCTCATTTGGGAATCTAATGCATTTCATGAATTTGTTCAAGGACAACGAGTTACAAATAAGAAAATGTCATTATATTTCAAATGTGCTGGGAAGCGTAAAACCTGAATGCTACATAACTCGGTGAAGTCAGTCATTTGTCACGCTATGCGGTTGTTATGTGTCATTCTCTTTCACGGTGGGTGAATCTCATCCTAATTTCCTTATTCCTTTAACTCAGTTTTGAAAACCACTCAACATAGAGGGCATATTAAAATTCTACATGTTCTTAGTGCAGAAAGGCAAATAATCACTATAGTGAGATGATCTATTCCTTTCAAATACATATTTGCACATAGACACCTTAAATCAGCATATCAAAAATTCCTTAGAAGACACGCTTGCAGTGTTTATTATTATTATTATTATTATTATTATTATTATTATAATCGCTCAGGTGATTAGTTAAAAACAAACTTGTATCTATAACTGTGCTCCCATGAGGAAGGATAAAATAATTTGAGATGAATGGGAATGCTAACAAATGGCTTTTTCCAGGTATTACATACATCCACGGTCAACAAAGAAGAAGAAGAAGAAAACACTTTCCTTTTCAAATCAATTCATGGGCTCTTCTGTTAGTTCTCTTACAACAAGCCAAAAAAGAAATCAGAAAAACTGTAGTCTTTGTCTTTATCTCCATGAACGTGTGAATTCAGGCCGTAAAAGAAAGTTTGAGAGGAACTTTTAATTTTTGTTAATGAAACGTGGTGTAGTGCAAACTGCTGACAAGCCTCACAGTGCTACCACTCTTATTTTAGGCAGCCGTTCGTGTTTATAAGAATCTCGACATTTTGTGTTAGCATGGCTTTCTTTTTTGCTCAGTGCAGTGGAAGCTAGCACATCTTCAAAGCACGCTCACCCACACTCAGATTATCTGCCAGTGAAAATGCTATGTGCACTTGGCAGTGATAACAATAGCAAAGTTTCTTTACTTCAAAGTAGTCTCAGATTCTATTATGTATTATGTATATTTTTGTTGTGGGATTCCCAAGGGGCTCTTCAATGAAATGCTAGAGTTATAACTTTTTCAATTTACGTGCTGTGTATTCAGAATCCATCTAGCAGGAAGTAGAATTGTTTTTAAACATGCTCTTGTGTGTATAAATACATAAGAGTGACCAACTGATAAATAATAAAATAAAATAAAAATATCACAATATGTCATTTCATTTACTCAGGACTATTATTCTTAGATGCAAAAAGAGATTTTTTTCATATTATTATAGATAAATTAAAGAGATGTTTTAGTAGCTTTGATTTAGAGCACCTACACAGTAAAGAAAAGGAAAGATCAATTTGAAATAAAGTGGAAATGCAATTAATCGAATTTCCAAAAGCATAACCGAACTGCTCAGTTTCTCAACTTATTGGTAAATAGCAAGCGACACATCCTCCACATTGCAGTCAATGGATTTGCTACCATTTGCTTACCCACATGTGGCCGATCGATCGGAGCATCCCTAATCCATAATAAAAAGTGTCTCACACGGCTCCGGGGGATGAACAAAGGCTTCCTGTATCGAATCGATGCGTTTTGTAAGAAAAATATCCATATTCAAAATGTAATAATCACTTTAATCTAGCTTGCGCCAACAGTTGTACACGGAAGCAGCTCCGGCCTGATGACGTATGAGGTCAGCGTTGCGCATGTCTCGTGAAAACCAACGTTTGTTTACAGGAGCAAAGGAAGCAAAGTTTCCTTACTGTAGCAAAGGAAAACCAGACTCCTCTTGGTTTATATCGAAATCCTCCGACATTCTTCTTTACAAATCCTCGTTTTGTACTTCTAATTAGTGACCTTTGTTTTGTTTTGATCTCTCCGCTGAGCTTCCGTGTTCGTCACTTCTGAGCGGCGAATGCGCAACGCCGACGTCTTACGTCATCCGCCCGGAACTGCTTCCGTTTACAACAGTGAGCGCAAGCTAGATTAAATTGATTATTACATTTTAAATATGGTTATTTTCTTACAAAAACGCATCGATTCGCTACAGAAGGACTTTGTTCACACCCCGGAGCCGTGTGAGGCACTTTTTATTATGGATGGATGTGCTTTATTTCACTTCTTTTGGACTGATGCATGCAACACCCGCTGACTGCCATTAAACAGCTTGGAAGATCAAAGACAATTTTTAATATAACTTCGACTGGATTCGTCTGAAAGAAGAAAGTCATATCATCTAGTCTGATGCCAAAGTCTAGGATGCCTTGAGGGTGAGTAATTCATGGGCTAATTTTAATTTTGGGGTGAACTAACCCTTTAATGTGTCATTTTCCATGCATACAATGTTGAAAATATGTAAAAAAAACAAACAAACAAAAAAAACCATATATATACATATATAAAAAAACATACTTATATGCACTTATATGACAGTGCATAGTAATGAATATATATATATATATATATATAGTTCAAGTTCAAGTTCATTTTATTTGTAGAGCACATATACAACAGACACCAGGTTGACCAAAGTGCTTTCCAGAAGAGCAACAGTTTTACCACATACACAGAGAACAAATCAGACAAAAATTTAAAACCGCACGTTTAAAAATTACCATATCACAGACGAAGCTGATAGAAACTGGACCCAATGACAGAAGGGATATGTTTATCAAATTTTAAATACTGGTCGACTAGAATACCTAGGTTCCGCACCCGCGAGGATCTAAAAACGGATAAACTTTCTAACTCAGGGCTTATACACTGAGAGTTATCATTTGGACCGAAAACAATTACCTCGGTCTTGTCTTCATTTAGGAAGAGGAAATTTTGGGCTAGCCATGATTTAACCTCCTCTAAACATTTCAGAAGAGAAGTAATCGCAGTGGAATTGTTTTTCTTGATTGGTAGATAGATTTGAGTGTCATCTGCGTAGAAATGAAAAGACACACCATGTTTTCGTAGAATAGAGCCCAGAGGTAACATGTAAAGAGAGAATAGAGAGGGAGCTAAAATAGAGCCTTGTGGAAGGCCACAGGTCAGAGGAGCAGGGGAAGAGGAAAAATTACCCAACTTCACTAAAAACTTTCTGTCAGACAGGTATGACTGAAACCATTTCAGAACGTTTGCTTTTAGACCTACCCAAGACTCTAATCTAGATAATAGTGAGGAGTGGTCTATGGTATCAAAAGCAGCCGATAAATCTAAAAGAATAAGAACCACAGAGTCTCCGGAATCAGTAGAGAGGTAAATATCATTTAACACTCTCAAAAGGGCGGACTCAGTGCTGTGAGCAAACTTAAAACCAGATTGAAAAACCTCATAAATACAATTACTAGTCAGAAAACGTTGAAGTTGATTCAGCACAATTTTCTCCAAAACTTTTGAAATGAAAGGTAAAAGAGAAATAGGCCGAAATTTTTTTAGGACAGAAGGATCCATCTATATATATATATATATATATATATACTGTGTATATACTGTATATAGATATATTGCCCAGTCCTTTCACATATGGCTTTGTGTTCTGATGTGTACTGATTCATCAAACTCACCAAAATACTGTGTTGGACCTTATTTTGTCAACATTACATACTTTTGTGGTTTGCTTCTTCACTGGAAATCAAAGTATAAAACCGGGCCCAGTAATCTGGTATTGTGTCTTTTTTCTTCCATTGGGTGACAGCAGGTTGCAGAGATTTCGTACTGGGACACCAGTGCCACCATGTGGTGTTCAGTCTTACAGATTTGTGTTTGGTGGTCAGTCTGCCGTGCAAGCACTGGTCAGCAACAGAGCTACAACAACTCCATTAGAATTCACTGCGGATCATCTATCATGCAGGAGTGGCATTTTCAGGCTGTGTGTGATATTGCCAATGCCTTTTGTTGCATACAATTATGAACTGATGCGTCTCATGTCTTGGAAGTGATTTGTTGAGATTGTCAGTTGCCTTAGAAATCTGTGAGTTCAAAGCAAAAAAATTCCCGATTACATTTTCATATTTTAATTAAAGTCACGTTCGAAATCAAAACAAGTTCAATTTCCTACTTTTTAATTATTCCAATCAAATTCCTATTGAAGTGAACTGATTACTAAAGTTATTTAATCAGAAAAAAAAATTTAAACAGTGCCACTGCTTGTTAGCATTAAAAGTATGAACTCATTACTTAAATATTTAAATTATGAAAAGCATCATTGGGAGCATAGATATAGCGGCCCCAAAAAGAGTTTGCATAGTTAAACCACACTTTTTTTTATAAAGCTATAAAATAAGACAGATTATTGGAGTATGTTTTACAAGAAACTAGCCGAAGTAGTAGTATTACTATTAGTAGTAGTACTTCCAGTTTTAATGTGTTAAATGCCTTTTCTTTGTAATTATTTGTGAAACTAGCAATTTTCTAGCACAAGCACACTTTTCATGCAAACATTTAACAAACAAAGGTTAGTAACACTTTAGTATAGGGACCAATTCTCACTATTAACTAGTTGCTTATTAGCATGCATATTACTAGCATATTGGCTGTTTATTAGTTCTTATAAAGCACATTTTCTGCATGACCATATTATACATCCTTAATCCTATCCAATACCTAAACTTAACAACTACCTTACTAACCTTTATTAAGCAGTAATCAGGAGTTTATTGAGGCAAAAGTCATAGTTAATTGTTAGTTAATAGTGAGAACTGGACCTTAAAATAAAGTTTTAGGTTTGTTGGGCTTTTAGATACTAAAACAGTAGATGTACTGTTCAAAATGAAGACAAAAGTACCACTTTATAGTTGTGAAACTGTGATGGATCATGTTTTTATTTACTGTAATAAATTACAGTACACCTGTGTGAACTTCAGGAGAACTGACTTCATACTTTCACTAAAAATCATCAGCATGCCAGTTAAATAAAAGTCAATGAACAAAACTGATGAAGAAAAGTGAAGAGAAATGATCTAGCAGCATTTGTGTCCACTTGGTTTAATAGTGTATTATCTAATGCAACAAAGAGTGTTTTTTTCCTTTCACTTTGTGGCCACTGTAAACCAAATGCATTTATTTCAAAAGAGGTAAAAGTGATTCTGATTGGAGATTTGCCAGGCAATCCAAATTGCCAAGTCATCCATTGTGAATTAGGAAGTAGTGGTGCATTCTTGGCAGCAAAGCACCTCAAGCTAGGTGTTCCATATACATAAAATGATTTGTGAAGTACAACTGGCCCAAGAGCCGAAGAGAAGTGCTGATGCGTTTCAGATTGGCCGGTAGCTTCTGTAATCACATTCATATTTTAATATCATTGTGTGTGTTTGTGTACGATGTAAAGGCAGGGACGACACGGGGAGTGATTTCCAACTCTTTTATTAACACAAAACCAGGAGAAAACGGCGAGCACGTGAGACGAGGTTGAGAGGAGCACTGATGGTATCGTGGCTGCAGCTGGGGGCTAAGTGGAGGTCCTGCACTCTCAGGCCATCCATCCACCGGAGAAAGCAAAAAAGCCTCCGTATTCCAGTGTCTAACTGAAAGAGCAGCTTTTAAACAGAGATTTAATAAACTAATATCAAAGCTTTCCCCCCAAGCACCTCATGGGAGAAGGAGCCAAATTCATTAGAGGCCCACTCAGCTTAGGCAACCCAGATGACAAACTGTTTCACACATTTTTTTCGCGGCACTAAATATAACTTGCCCCACCCTCCCTCACACATACTTCCTACTCTTTTTCTTTTCATACTAGATGCTTGCTCATTTTATGATACGATGATGCATTTTGGGTGAAAAATACTACCTACTTTACAATTCTACTCTCTTTATTCACTGATTTATGCACTACAGTTCAATCACAGTGTTTGCAAGGCAGCATAATATTGATATTTCTCAATTATTCTGGTCAGAGTTTGAGCGATGCACAACATATGTGTTGATATTATATGTTTTTACTTTTTTTGGTCTTGATCAATATTGGATCTTATTTGTGCATGTTCACTTCTGACTAATTTTTATGTTTAGTTTAAATTTGCCATCGTCTAATGCTCACTTAACGTAAATTTTTAATAGCATTAATAATTTAGTCTTTCCTAGTTTAATTTATAATATGAAGATGATGTCTAAATTTACTTGTTGATTTTATTTCAGTGTTTATTTATAGCACAAAATACAATTTGACTATGAATTATTTATTGTTAATTAATAATTAACTAATAATTAATTATTACTAAACTTCAAACTTAAGTAGTTCTACAATTTGTTTGGCCCAAACCACTTTTCGTACAGGTACAGAATTGTGTTGTTTTTTTTTAGATCATTTTAAGTCATTTCAGTTTATTTTTATTTATTTACTTATTTTTGCATACTAGATTGCAACTGGTCTTGTCTTCAGTTAAAGTGTGTAAATTCTCCATCATTAGTGTCACCAAATGGAATAGTTTTCAACCAGGTTTCAAGCACTCCAGCACAGATGAATAACCCCACCCTAAACTCACAACATTGGTTGTGCAAAAGTTGATGTGTCGAGCTAGTCTTAATGCTCAAACAACACAGAGTCAAACACTGAATAGGAATATGCCTACTTCTGTACTTGTGGAATACTACTTCTTCCATAGTAAGCGAAAACCAGTACACCAAAAGAGTAGTATGTCCAAATTCATAGTATTTGAAAAACAGCAAGCAAAAAGCACTCAGATTACCTACTTTATCTACCAAGAATCGAGAGTGCACATTGGATGGACTCTCAACTATCCCATGAAGCCGTAGAAGACAAGTTTTGAATGGCAGTGTAGCAATGACATTGACGGCTGGTCTTAATGCTCAAACAACACAGAGTCAAACACTGAATCGGAATATGCCTACTTCTGTTCTTGTGGAATACTACTTCTTCCATAGTATGCGAAAACCAGAACACCAAAAGAGTAGTATGTCCAAATTCATAGTATTTGAAAAACAGCAAGCAAAAAGCACTCAGATTACCTACTTTATCTACCAAGAATCGAGAGTGCACATTGGATGGACTCTCAACTATCCCATGAAGCCGTAGAAGACAAGTTTTGAATGGCAGTGTAGCAATGACATTGACGCTGGTAGGTCAAGTGACAGTAAGAACAAATGTGAATTTGATTCATACTACCCATGTTCATGATATGCAGAACATACTTTTTTAATGGTTGTGAAGTAATTTTCAAACAAATGTAGTATGCACATTTACTCTTTTATAGCCATATAATGAACTATGCTGATTCCTGTTTACAGGCGGGGGGAAAACAGGATGTGCTTACACCAAATAAAAATTAAAACCTTAACCTAAACTTCCTTTGCTGCCTTGCAAACACTGATATTTCCTACCAGAAATGTGAATCTAGGCGTTTCTGTGCTGTTGGGGTGAGCGAGAGGAAAGAGGTGTGCTGTTACTTCTTCCTGGTGGGAGTGGGGGACTTCATGCCGCGGGGTGCTGCAGAGGATTTGGCATTTTGGGGAGGAGCCGGAGACTTGGCCGCAGCAGGGGCAGGGGTGGCAGCCTTGGCAGTGGGAATTACGATGGGAACTGTGGGAGGCATGATCCTCTTGGGTGAGGGTGTGGGTTTGATGTCTGGAATCTTGTCGCCGTGTTTGTACACGCTGACGATGATGTCCACCGACTCGCCGCCGTACTTGTTTAGGACCGTCATGGTGTACTTGCCGGAGTCCTCCAGGGAAACGCCTTTGATGGTGAGGCTGGCGAACTTGCCCGAGTCCATGGCAATGACGTACTGATCACTGAGTTCTAATTCTTGATCGTTCTTAGACCAGCTGACCAGAGGTTTGGGGTCACCGCAGACTGTGCAGGTCAGACTCAGAGTCTGAAGAAAATAAAAACAAATGCATAAACGCATATTAATCTAAAAGCATCCTCAGTGGAAGTAGGTTGTCATTATAATGCTAAAGGCATAAATATGAGAAACAGCATGACTACATTAAGCAGATGCGCATAATTCTGAATGATAATATGAAATTCTGATGGTGCAATGGCAACTAAAAATCCTATGCATCTGTCTTTAACATTAAGAATAAATGTATAAAATATATTTTTTATTTATATATACTTGATATTTTACATATATTCAATATTCTTTTGACATCTATATATTTTTTTCATTAATCATATTAATTCAAATTAAGTGAATATAGACAAGTTATCATTCATAAAGTGACCATATCATTTTTTTCTGAAACCCTTTCATTAAAATATTTCCATAAATTAACACATAAATAAAGACATTTAAAATGTACTGCAGAACAGGAATGACCCTTTTTATTAATTTGTTGGTCTATACCTTCTTGCTGCATTTCTTCACCTTAAGAATTTTACAGTGAGAAACCAATTTCTGAAGAATGTGTCTAGCCTGTACATGACAGCATGAATCTAATGCTGTTTTTAGATTTATGTAGCTTTTATTTTGCCACAGTTATATTTTTTTCCAGTTTACGTGACATATTTCACCGTAATGGATTTCAACAAAATGACTCATTTGGGCTTTTTAGGGAGAAGAGCAGCTCAATGAAAACTAAAATATACAGTATGAAGCCCTGCGGTGGGGAGCTCTCACTGGAAAACCAGTGTGTACGTGACCTCTGCAGGTCATCGTGTGAAAGGTCTCTTCTCCCACATGAGTTTGCTTTAATGCAGTGGTTTTCAATCCTGGTCCTGGGGACCCATCGCTCTGCACATTTTATATGTCTATCTTATCTGACACACCCAGTTCAGTTCATGGAGTTCTCTCCTAAAGAGCTGCTGATCTGAATCAGGTGTGTTAAATAAGGAAGACACACAAAATATGCAGAGGGGTGGGTCCCCAGGACCAAGATTGAAAACCGCTGCTTTAATGGATCTAAGAGCCACTGACCTGCTGTTTATTTGATCTGAAAGAGAAAAGGATGCCGGGTGTTTCCAGCATCAACTATTCAGGCGAATCCTAATCCCACCAATATCCTTTCACAGGCAGAATACACCATATTCCCCAAGCTGGCTTCATGCTTGCAAGCAATGGATTATGAAGCCAAAGACAAAGGACATGGATCTTAGGGAGCGGAGGAGTACGACGCCCTCCAGCGCACACTCCCAGGGCTGAAGTGAAAAGCCGCAGAACGGCACTCACCGGCACGACTGCCTGCGGCAATACAGATCACTAATGCATTGGCTACAGCTCTCCATGGGTGACTGAAAGGAATGCTCTGGGTGCAATACAAGTTTAGGCCTACTGACAACATTTGAGGCATAATGTTGATTACTACAGAACATAATGTTGACTCATTGCTCAGTTTCTAAAAGCAAACAAAAATCATGGCTAAGGTAAAGAACATTCAATGGATGTCTATGGGGACAGTGTTCTGGGGGTTTCTAAACAGAAACGTGAAGTGCATAGTTTGGTCACTTAAGTTTGGGGACTAGTTCTCACAATTAACTAACTATTACCTATAACTTTTGCCTCAATAAACTCCTAATTTGCTGTTTATTCATAGTTAGTAAGGTAGTTGTTAAGTTTAGGTATGGGGTAGGATTAAGGGATCTAAAATATGGTCATGCAGAATAAGGCATTAATATTTCCTTCTATATACTAATAAACAGCCAATATGCTAGTCATATGCATGCTAACAATACATACAATATCACATCACACTCCATATAATTATATGTATGTATGTATGTATGTATAGGCATATTTTGTGGTCTTGACATGATTTTCTTCAAAGGGAAGTCAGATCAGAATCCAATTTCAGCTTAAACAAACCTTCTTTTCCATGATAGTTACAACATCAGGAAGACCACCAACCACTTTGCCACGATCTGACAGTGAAAACATCACAAAGTTAATTTTAGGAATATAATTACATATCAGCTATGACAGCATTTTTTCATCCCTGGATTTCCCTAAATACATCTCCTGTGTGTGCAGCTGCAACAGTGGCCTTTATAATTATAATTATAAACACATCTACACGGGATCAATTCCAGAACACGTGTTTGGGTTGACCATCTTTGTTATAACTCTTTTTTTTTCCTGAGTGGAAAAAGCCTTTAAAAATAGACAAAAACATTTCGAAAACATGACAGTCTTGCCATCACCTTCAACATTGATGTGTTTTTCTCATTAATGCTGATTCTGCTAGGGAGGTTAAAAGTATCTGAGCTGTTGTTGAAGTATTTCACGTGATACTCAATTAAGTTCAAATGTAATTGGGTTCTTTTTCGCAATACTCCCATTCAGGCATCATACATTTTTCATATATTTTCCCCCCTGAGGTCCAATTATAATGTTTAGTAAAGGTTGTTTTATGCTAACAGTTAATAACTTAGTTTGCTGTGACTACTCACAACCCTCTCTCTGACCATTAAAATTAAACGAGGAAGTTTTTTTTTTTTTTTTTTTGCTGGTTTAAATTTTAATAAAATGGGGTACATGAAGTGACACAATTGCTAAACATTTTGTTTCTACTTAATTTAATTGTGTTCAATCTACTTAAATATGTAAAACTGTTTGTTAAAAAAAAAAGTTTACTTAATTTGGTGGGTACTACCAAAAAATGTTTGTATCATAAACTGAAACAAGGCAGTGGTTTTTTATTTCACAGCATGTTTTGCATATGGTTGGATCAGAAGAGTAAATGTTGAAAGTGTTAAGATGTTGACTTGAAGTGTTTTTGAGTAAAGGGAAAGACCTGGTAGTGTTCAATGATCAATTAAATTTTTGTGGTTACCATTGAGCTGAAGCGTGGTGCTGGTCACACTTTATTTTAAGGTCCAATTCTCGAGATTAACAAACCATTAACTATGAATTTGGTCTCAATAAACTCCTAATTTGCTGTTTATTAATAGTTAGTAAGGTAGTTGTTAAGTTTAGGTATGGGGCAGGATTAGGGATGTAGAATATGGTCATGCAGAATAAGTGGAGAACCGTTTTTACATACCAGGTACGTATTGCGGCGGTTCAGAATTCAAATATCCGGGGACTGTCGCTAAAAGTTAATGCTCGTGTTGGAAATATGCCCTACACCAGACCCAACCCTAAACCTACCCGATAGTGTTAACAAATGCAAAACTGATATAAAAACGCAAGTGGATGCAACCGTGCCATTTGAACGTCCTTATATGCAGATTTGAGCTGTTTTGTCGAACCGTAGTTACACGGGATTCAAACTGGAGCTCCTCACCTCTCAACTACGTCTCCGTACTTCCTGAGCTACCGAACAAACCTACCGTCTATGAAAACCCATAGATATGAAGATGGATATGTGTGATGCTAACATTCAAAAGCAAAAGTTTTCAAATCTCCCAGCATATTAAAATTGTTTAGAAGTCATAACATAATACTCGGTTACACTTTATTTCGATAGTCCATTTTAGACATTCTATTAACTATAAGTAACTTTGTAACTACATGTCAACTACATGTCAACTAATTCTCATTAATTTGCAACTACATGTCTACTAACTCTCAGAGTAGACTGTTAAGGTTAGGTTTAGTAGAGTAAGTTGACAAAGAAAGTGTTAGAAGATATTAAGCAGACAGTCTACTAATACTCTACTAACTGCTAGTTGACTTGTAGTTGCAAAGTTACTTACTGCTAATAGAATGTCTAAAGTGGACTATCGAAATAAAGTGTTATCTAATATTCTTCAAGTAATTGTGCGAAAATTACGCTTTATTAATCGAAACTCTGTAAATTTGTGTGAACAGGAATAAAAGGTGTTGGAGTTATACTGCCTCTAGTGTTCATTTCTTTTGGAAACTGCAGTGATATGTACTTATTGGTATTTTGCATATTTTGCATCTCGCGAAAAAGTGCCCCTAGGTACGTTTTTGCCATGAGACCAGGTAGGTTAATAATAGGCATGCTAATAAGCAACTAGTTAATAGTGAGAATTGGTCCCTATACTAAAGTGTTACCGTGGAGCTTGTAGTTAAGGTTGTGGGTGGCTACATTAATTAAGTTTATAGTGTATGTTTCTCCATTCAAAGAGCAATAATTGCATTGCTCAACATCAATGCAGTGACGAGTAACTTCCTACCGAAAAAAATCAAGTGTTCATATTACTCACAATTTATAAGTAATAAGTTGTGTAATGTATTGCTGAATGTTAATTAGACTTTACCTAAATTATTTTAGTGTGTCGTAGCTGGTAAATGTAGGTGCTCTTCAGTCAACACATGGGAAGAATTCTACCCAAACAAATTGAGTGCAAATTGCTACCTCAGTTTTGTTGAGTATAGTCTATAGGTTTGTTTTTACAACTCACGTTCTTCGGAGAGGTCCAGGGTACGAGAATGCATCTTCTCGGGATCCACAATCTCAATAGTGTACATTCCTTTATCCTTATCAGTCGTTTCGACTATCTCCAAAGTTGCCATTGCTGGGTTGCCACCAATTCTCATCCTTTCTGATGCACTGATTTTAGAATCCCTTGAAGTACAAAGAGTAAATGAATGCAAAGAAACCCATTAATATCTGTTCATCACTGAGAGAATGATAAAACCAATACAATCACAAGCATGCTTTTAACATGTTACACCAAAGGCCTGTTTAATCCCAATCCCTTTTTAAGATCAATTGTTTGCTCATTTTCCATAGAGTAAATGCTCTCAAAACGTTAGACATGCCTTTTTTTTTTAAGTGGGGCATCAAATTAGCATGTCCCTAGTGTAAAATTAGACACGGCGGGTGTGCCACGACTGAATGTGAAATTTCCCCTGCATTAATACCTGCTCTGCATGTGATTCAAAACGTGCAACAGGGTGAGGAAAGACCCAGAATAGCCTCTTCAAAATGCTAATACAGGGATTTGAGAAGCCATGGGAGCAGGAAGAGGCTTTTCTCACTGCGTTAGAATTTCACATGCTACTGAATCACCTCCAGGGCAGAGCATTAGGCAACTGCAATCAGAATGATTTGTTTTGTGTCGACAACAGAGCGAGGAACAAGACAGACTCTTTATTCCTGTAATTTCCTGTAGTTCAATAATCATTTATTTTGTTCACCTCACACTAAAGCAACACAAAACTATAGACCAAAATCTGAAAACCATGTTTTACATGTAGAGTCGTTGTCACGCCTGGGGACATGAAGAGGCATGTGCATTTCATTTGCAAGCGTATTTGTGTATCTTTTTTTTTTATTCTAGGAAATCGTTTCAAGGGAGAGTGGAAAATGGGCATACTTTTGTTTCCAATGGATCTTCATCTCCTCTGTGTAATATTTCATATGGCATTGCAGCATAATGCCCTCCGCAGTGCACTGAATCGACAACTCGGAGGCGCTGGATCCTGTCCAGGTCCAAAAAAGAAGGAAAGAGATCTTAAAATTCACCAACATTGCTGTGATTCACCATGTGTTAAAGCTGAGATTCTTTGCTATTTATGCAAAGATTTTCAAGTAGGCACCCAGCGACAAGGAACAACTGTTTTTCTCTTCAAAATGATCCTACTGTTTTCATGTTATAGTTTTTTGGAATAAAGATTAAGAATTATTTTAGAATGCTGGAAACTGAAGTGGGTAGAAGTGCCATGAATTGGTCAACCGCTGTAGTTTACATTAATTGTGTGTAAACAAATTTGTGAATCTGACGAAACATATTTTACCTCAAAATCATAAGTAATTATAATTCGAAAAATATAATATTCATCAACACTGTCCTATGTAGGGATTTTGTAGCCTATCCAAGCATCTCAGGGCGAAGACAGGGATGGATGGCCAGTCCTCAAAAAGGCCTCAAAAAATAATATATATTATTTAAATTATTGTTATGTATTTTACCAGTCAAAAGTTTGGACACACTTGACTGAATTTATGCTTCTAACGCTCTTTGTGAATGAACAGCTTATGCTTATAAAAGCTTAAAATTGGCTTTATATAATTGTAATAGTATTTTTATCTACTTTGTATATTAATTTTTATTTGATGGATTTACTATTAAGCTTATGCGCTTTTTTAAATCTGGATATGTTTTCAGAAGAATCACTTAAACATATCGACAAGGCATGCTTTTTAGCAAAAGAGTATCAGAGTCTCGCTTGGTTTACAGTCATACAATTCATCACTAAGATCCTGACTGCTCCAGCGCAGCACTAAAAATGAACTATGGGAAACCATAAAAAGTTCATAATTGAAGTTCTGGTTCATTTTAAGTTAGATGACCAGATTTAGAGTCCATGGATAGAGAAGATGAGAGAGGGGTGGAAGACGGTTGATTTAAAATCAGTTGATGTTAACACAAGGAAAGACATGCTGGCTTTGGAGAGCCAAATGACGAGCACGATGATACATGTCATACACACCAGAGATACGACTGAGCTCGTTAATGATGTCATCAAAAGCTGTGGGCGAGAAAAAGACATCTGTAATATATGTTTTATGGTACATTTTCCAGCACACATTTACATTTTTCTATATTTGATAAGACAATCCTGAGAGACGGTACCTTTGCCAGAAACATCAATCTGTGACACATCTTGGCCTCTGTCATCAGTGATGGTTGCTTTATATAGTCCCACATCCTTCTTGGAGAACTACAATATCAGGATAAAAAATTGAAATAAAAAATACAGCATCTCACAAAAACAGGACTTTTTGATGCTTTTTTTAGAGCATTACTGTCAGAATAGGTTTTGTGCTACATTGTCTTGGGAGTAAATTATAGCTATTTCATATAGTTTTGTAAGAATAATTCTGACAAAAAAATGTCAAAGAATAACCAGCATTAAAAAAAATTACTATGGCACTGAATTGATTGAGACCCTTGGTTTCAATCCCTGGGAGTCAAAAACTCTTAAGGTTATTTCTCATGTGAAATGTTCTTATGGTAGTTCTCACAAGATCTCAGGAGCGATTACAACAAATACACTATAATTTTGTCATGCATCAAGCTTCTTTGTATTTATGGAAGTTGCACAAGCTGTTTTACTTTGTAACTGGGAAGAATATCGACTGAAACAAAAGCAGAGCAATTACCCATAACAGTCCAGCAGGGATTATTTGTCTTTTTACTGAAATAACCGTAGCTATGGCACTTAGCGTTGAGCATGATTCAGTGCACTTTTGATCAATTTTAAACTTTGATTATGGAAAACACAAACGACTGTTATTGACTAAACTAGTGATCATGAACCCATAAATGGGTCACAGGTCCGTTCTGTTCTCTGGACATGATGGGAAAAAAAAACAATTGTAAATGCTACTAATAAATTGCAATTAGCCATATAAATGTGTATAGAATCACAATATTAAGAGACCATGAATAGTAAAACATTCAAGAGAAGTAGAAAAAGATTCCCCTCATATTTAGTTGTTGACATCAAAAGGCTGTGCATCAAACTCGTTTTTTTTTTAAGTAAATTCACTAATGCTAATGGATAATACTAATACAATCTAGCCCAGTGTTTTTAGATCACTGTTATACAAAGTTCTGTCATGAAACTCTAGATGGTGCAGGCTGATAGGTTCTAACTCAATCTGATAGAATCTCATCATTGGTTTCTTTTCACGTCACCAGCCAATGAGCTTGCTGCTCAACATTCAAATACTTGGCTAGTGCTTGCTGTAGCAGTTGCAGCACGCTTAAAATTACCCTCCACCTTCCCCAGCTCCACCTGTATAGATCTGCTACGGGGTCATTTCATGTATGTTATATATGGATGTTGTTTCATATATGTTAAATGTGCAGCAGCAGTATTTCCTACATGCTCACAGCAGCATGTCTGTGGATGTATTAGCAGTAGCAAGTCTGTTCCGCCAAGACAAAACACATAAACATTGTTATGTCTCTCCGAGAGTTGTCATGACAGAAGTATTCACTGGAAATATTAAATAACCTGGAATATAATATTTTAGGTGAAATACTCTTTTAATATATTTCAATGTGTGATTTTAAGGTTTTTTGGTTAACTTTTGTATGATAAGCAATTTTGGCACAGTTAAAAACCACTTTGCTAAACTATTTTTTAGCTCTCGTGTTTATGGAATGAAGTGCTCACATTAGTAAGGGGGAACTTGCAGACTCCTGAGCTCAAGTCGGCAGGCACCTCAGGAATCACCTCTACATCGTCCTTATACCACTGGAACACAGAGTCCTTCTTCAAATTAGCCACCTGAAGGGGGTCAGACATGCAAGAAAATGCCAATATATCATCAGTCAGTCAAAGACATTCAGTTTGCTTTGGCTAAATCATTCCCATTCAACTTGCCTTGCAAACAAGAGTGACAGAGGCATTATCCCCAATTTGAGCGGACAGGAACTCCATAAAGTGAGGGCCTGAAAAAAATGAATTACAAAACTCGAAGAATCAGTGAGCAACCCTACTGCTAAATAAATAAATAAATAAGCCAGCCTAAGTGGTTTGCTAGTCTCACAGTCTGCCCAAGATGGTTTTTATCTGTTTTAGCTGGGAGGTAAAGTGACAAAACTTGGAACCTTTTCTAAATCTACTAGTCTGAGAAGAATATACTACATAATACAGTGTAAAAGAGAGACTGGCATATTATTAACAATCTCTTGTATTTTCTATGGAAGCAAGTCATACAAAAAAAAAAAAAAAACATAAGGGCAATGACAGAATTTTCATTTTAGGCTGAACTATTCATGTAAGCCATTTTTAAGCAGAAAACAAATAAACGATTTTGTAGATAATGCAAAGCTTGTTTGTAAAAAAGTAATACCAAGAATGGATTACAAAACCACAGGGTCTAATTCGCTCTATCTGAAGTTTATTTAAACAGCTACATCAACAGGATGAGTGCAGTACCCTCTTTCACACGAATGTACTCCCTCCTTTGGTATTCCGCCTCAGCCAGCGCTGCCTTGAAGGCTGGAAAAGGAAAATAAAGCAGGAACTATAAGAGGTCAGTGAGTAGAGTTCAACAGAGGAGCACAGTATCTCAAGATGAGAGCTGCAGAAGCCCTAGAGCGATGCTGGCTCTCACCGTCTCCGATCAGCACCAGAGAGGACTGGGTCTTGGCTCTGCCATCTTGGATCTGCACAGTGAAAGTGCCCTCGCTGTCGTCAGTGAAATGATCCATCACCATCTCAATAATGCCCGTAGCTGCATCGTGACTCATTTTAGTTTGCTGTGAAAAAGCCAGAGAGGTAAACATTTCTCTCCTGGGCTTTTCTTAGGAGGCTCATGCAAATAGAACAGAAAAACATAACAGATGGTAGTATTGCAATGGAGCTGTTTATTTGGATTGGTTATGTTTTCTTGCACAGCAAAGGTTGGAGCTAAGCTTAAAGTGATAGATCACTGAGAATGACAATTGTGTAATCCAATACAAAACCAGTCCATGCTGGTCTTTTCATTTCAATGAGAGGGATGCACCAATATTCAATTGCTGGCTGATATCGAAAAGCAGATAATTATGTCTGATATCCAGTTAAACTGATTAAAATTCAATACTACAAAAAAAAAAAACCACTAAAAGCTAAAATCACACAATTATAATGTACAGTACACAAGTTCATATTTAATTTTAGATATGTTATCGGTTACATTTAACAAGCAATTATTAAATTATGAAGATTTGTGACAAAGGATATTAGAATATATAATTAAATATACTATATGTGACCCTGGACCGCAAAACCAGTCATAAGGGTCAATTTGTATGATCTTTACTTAATGTCCTAATGATTTTTGGCATAAAAGAAAAATAAATAATTTTGACCCATACAATGTATTTTTGGCTATTGCTACAAATATACCCCTGCGACTTAAGACTGGTTTTGTGGTCCAGGGTCACATATTGGTCGATATATATCTAAAATAATCTGATAACAAATATAATACTAATATTTAGCATATCCCTAGAGACCACTTGCTGTCAAGTAATATTGTCAGTACATAATGACTTAGAAAATAGTAATTCACATTCAGAAGTCACATGGACCCTGTTTATGGTGCTTTTATTGTGCTGTTAAACATCTTCTTTTATGTTCCACAAAAGAAAGAAAGTCATATGGGGTTTGGAAGAACCTGAGAATGAGTAAATAATGACAGATTTTAAAATTTTTGGGTGAATTATCCCTTTAATATAGAACTCCCTGCTTACTGTTTATGAACTAATGCAGACATGTGGTTGCCTGTACCATTTTATTTGCAGTTGTTTACCTCACAGTTGACAAGCTCCTTGTTATTGGCAAAGAATTTGTAGGTCACAGCAGAGGAGATGCCCTCAGCTTGCAGCCAAAAGCGCATACGGCCTCTCTCTAGAATCTTATAGGCCAGTTCAGTCTTCAGAGGAATAACTGCGACAGAAGAGTCACGCGTGACAATCTGACATGTTGTCTTGTGTGTTCTCACGGTACATTCGCATGACCTTAGACTTGTGAAATAGCACATGCCGATCCTATATAAAAATTTGATTTTAAGCAATAAGTCTTGTTGCATGTTACAGTGAATTCATCATGCTAAAATGGTATTTTCAGGCACAGTGTGAAGCCAAATCCATTTAACTTTGGAAAAATCACTGCAATAGCCTCAAGTGTTTTATAAAACTATAGTAATTTGAAAAAAAGACACTAATGTTTAATAAATAGTATAATACATCATGGCATATAGTTTATTACTGTAGGGCCATTTATGGTTGCCAAGCAATGTAGCAACTAGGCAGATTAAAATTCAGGGTTCCCATACTTGAATATTCCCATCTATGACTTTTATAGATAAAATCATAGATCAGTGATCGATTTTTGCACTCACAAAAAAGTCATTTTTAGCCAAATAAATATTTCAGAGCAAAGAATAATTAGACAAAAATGTATATGCACTATAGAAATTTTGTAAACACTTCACAATAAAATTATATACATTAACATTAGTTAAAGCTGCAGTCCGTAACTGTTCAAAATTTATATAATAAGCGAGTACACCATGAATCCATTTTCCAAACCGTGTTTTTGGCCTGTCCTGAATCACTACGGTACACCTATAATAAGTGTTTCTATAAGTGTCGAGTGTGCATGTTGAACATGTTTCGTGTTCAATCTCTACTATGCAGGGTCACTTACTTGGGTTGCGTATGTCATAGCTGAGGGCCAACATCTTCTCCAGCTCTAAAGTGGAGAACAGAAGCAACTATAATTTTTTTATCAACTATCATCATTATCAACAATTTCAAGGCGATCACAACACAAATCTTTATTATTATTATTAAGGATCTTTGACATATATTATATTATGGCAGCAGTGTTGGGGGTAATGCATTACAAGTAACGTGAGTTACGTAATCAGATTACTTTTTTCCAAGTAACTAGTAAAGTAACGCATTACTTTTTAATTTACAAGAAAATATCTGAGTTACTTTTTCAATTTTTTTATATTAAAAGCAAACAAGCAAGCCCAGCCCAGATTTAAAAAGTAACGCAAAAGTAACGTAACGCATTACTAAAAAGTAAAAGTAACGTAACGCATTACTAAAAAGTAACTAAGTAACGTAATTAGTTACTTTTTTAGGAAGTAACGCAATATTGTAATGCATTACTTTTAAAAGTAACTTTCCCCAACACTCTATGGCAGCTATTTCACAGAAAATGATGTGATATCCATAATACAGATCAACATGCAGACAAGTATCTGATATCTGAATCAAATATGATTCAAATCTGTCAGTGGAATGTTTTGATAGTGTCTGGTACACTATATAATTTTGAGGAAGGGCATTAATAATGAAGGTGATAGTCATAATATATTAACAGGCCTCACCTTCTGCTAAGATCTTGTATCTGGCGGAGGCACCATCAGTATGTGTAACAGACACAGAGTATGTGCCCAAATCCTCTTTGTCTGGGTTCTTAAAAAGCAAAGTTGAGCTACAGAAGCAAATGAGCAAACATTAGTGTCTGTTCGGTGGAACAACAAAAGGAAAACAAACGGAATTGAATATGCACAGACTGTGGCATTGCCCTAAATATGCTTTGAGCGAATATGTATATGGTCCAGATCTAGTTAGGACACATCGTATGTGTGTTTTTCTTACTGGCTGCCTGATGTCTTGACGACGGTTCCCTTAGAGAAGTCAGTAATTTCTTGGTAGGACTTCTTCCACGCAAACTTTGATTTCTCCATCATTTGGCAGCTCTCAAAAGAGAGATAAATGTCACCTGATTCCTCATCGACGCCACATTTGATTTCCTGGGTGCCTTCAACATAACAGAAGTGGAGAAGAATTTGCGAACAAGTAGACAAGATGTGCAGACTACAAAACAGGTACTGTAGGATATGCCGGATTTATAGGACACAGTGGGATTATTGGTCAGTATATTCCCTATGATTAGAGAAAGTTGGGAGACACACTATTAATTATTTTCCGATTTAAATGAATATTATATTCATTTATACAACAGTTCGTTCTGGTTCTCAAATCTGATTGGTTGAGAACCGTGAGATATTGTACTGGTATCGCTACAGGAGCGCCCTTTCACAATTTTGTATCACTCCGCTTGTGCTAGCCGGGTCTATGTTTTTTTTTTTTTTATTCACTGAGCTAATCGTAGAGTACGTTAGACAGTTAATATAAGAAGAAACGTCTAGCTTCGCGGTCTCTCTCTCTCATTTGGATGCACGTCTTGCCGCATTGTTTCTCTCTTATAACCTCATTATTTCTCACTAACAACCTAACTGAAGCAGCATATGCCCTTGATACGAATTCTAAAAGTGACGTATGTTTAACTGTCAACTTGAGCTTTGAATCCGTGGCGGAAGGAAGTAGTTCCGCACAAAAGAGGGTTTTATTAGGCACTCCGTTGTTTCTTGCTTAATTACACACGTTCCGTCGAACTGTTGTATAAACGCAATATCACTCTCGTACGAGAGCGATACCGGCTCTATATCAGCGGCTGTGATTGCCTGCGGCCTCGTGCCTCTGGCCTAATCACAGCCATGCTGATATAGAGCCGGTATCGCTCTCGTACTCGAGTGATATTGCTCATATACTAATTTATATGTTTAATTACTAATATGGATATTTTCATTTGATCTTAATATTAATTAGATGATATTTCGCTCCTCTGAAGATCTAAAATGGACTACAAATGTCACATGTAAAAACGTCCCGTTGATGACATTTAACACCCCTGATGTCAAATGCCATTGGTTCCAATGTGTCTTGTAACCAAATGTCATTGAAATCAAACCTGATGCAGCACCATATTTCATTTTCAGTAAAAAATCAGCTTGCATTTCGGTCTGCCACACAAAGCTAATACGGTTTCAGAAGACTTATTATATATTTTATTAAGGATTACATATATTATATAATATTGTGCACCACTTTTATATGTCTCATTTTGTGGCTTTACCAGTTTTAATTCATTTGGTAACACTTTACAATAAGGTTCATTAGTTAACATTAGTTAACATGAACTAAGCATGAACAGCATTTATTAATCTTAGTTAATGTTAATTTCAACTTTTACTAATGCATTATTAAAATCAAAAGTTGTGCTTGTTAACATTAGTTAATGCACTGTGAATTAACATGAACTAACAATGAACAACTGTATTAACTGTATCATTAACTAACATTAACAAAGATGACTAAATACTGTAATAAATGTATTGTTCATTGTTTGTTCATGTTAGTTAATACATTAACTAACATTAACTAATGGAACCTTACCATTCATTTCCATTATTTGGAAAGTGGCCAGGATATTCTGGAAATTCACTTTTTCCACACAGCAAATAATACTATTCCAGTTAATAAGTTTAAGCCAAGAAAATAATTTTCATTTTAAATTATTATTATTAGGTGAATTATTGCTGTAAACTGTAAAAAGTGGTGACTTGCAGTTGTGACCTTGAACAATTTTTACCTGATTTAATGCATAAAGATTAGTTTTATTAATTAGTTGGTATAAATTAATGTATTTAGATGGATTCAGTTATGTTAAATAATATTTTTTATTTGAATAAATCCAGTTACTTTAGTTGCTACCATTTTTTTGGGTTTCCATTTTTTTCAGGTTAGTGGTATAAAAGCATAATGAAATTAATTTCCAAAAAAATTATAAAATGAAAAAAAATAAATAAAATAAAATAAAATGAAATAAAATGAAAAAAATAAAAAGAAAAAAGGTAAGTAGAAAAACATCTATATTCAAAATAAATTAATAAAAATAATAAAAGAAAAATGATTTTTTCAGAATACACAGCAATTTTTTAAAAGCAGTCAATTGAGAAAAACTGGATTTACTGCATCTACCATGAAGGCCTACCATTAAAAGCCGTGCTTGCACAGGTTCTGTGTGATCCTTTTCACTAATATCCTCTGCGTCTCAATCGGGCTCAAATTGATAAGCAATATAGACGACGTCATTGTTTACAATACAACCGGAGCACATGCCGCTATGTTGAGGGGCGGAACGTTTAGACGCGCGCACACTGGGCCAGCTAATCAATCAGAGCCCATCGTGTATTTCTGAGGGAGGGGCTTCATAAAAGCAGGAAATGATCAGTGCGTTCAGAGGAGAAGGGACAGAGAGGTGTGGAATAAAGGTAAATTATGTGAAAAAGAATGCGTTTTTTAACAAACGAAGCATTAACACATGTTAGACTGCACCCCATAAACACAATCAAGCCTATAAAAAAAACAGTCAACCACCCCTTTAAGACTAACATATTGATACTAAGACCCAAAAAACTTTCATTTTGATTTCATGGGGACTTTAAGCTGTCCGCTCTACAGTACTGGTTTACCTGGCAGTGCCTTGATGCACACAGGGTCAGAGGGGGTTGAAGCAACACCAATGCCCTGGGCATTCTCTGCCTGCACACGGAACACATAAGACTCGCCTGTCTCTAGACCCTTGACCTGCAAAAATTCAAACAATACGTTTGATAAAGCCATAGAGAAACACACCAGTATTCATACTTCCATGTCTAGCTGGAGTAATAGTACAAAATATCTGAGAATGTGAGTTTGACAGCACAAATCGATACCTTAAGATAGCAGTGGTTGACTGAACTTTCGTTGGCTTTGCTCCAGGTATTAGAGCCTTTCTTGGATTTCTCAACAAAGTATCCAGTGATGGCACTGGTGCCGCTGTAGACAGGAGCCTTCCACTCCACCACCACCGAATCATCCCTTACTTCAGTGAAGGTCACGTCATAGGTTGGACCTACCAAAGCCAAACACGAGGAAATCAATGCTCCAGTTCTTCATGCTTTCAATCATGTTTAATATCTATTTGGGTGAATCTCATGAAAACATGTCCAGGTGACATTTCAACCTAAAACGGGGGAAAAAAGTGACTTTAGTTTCACGTAAATTAATCACCCATATTCTCATCACTGTAATTAATCTGGATGTTTTACATCTGATTTCCATCTGAAATAGCATTTCTTTGATTTTAGGGTAAAACATGACTGGAACATATTCTACACAGCTTCCATCACGTCTAATGGTCTTCTGTATTTCTTGTCTGGTCTTGACTGTTCAATACACAAATGTCGAGAGGGAAAGAGTGTCTCAAAAATGTGTCTCGAACAACAGCTCTTTGTGTGAAAACAGCTATTGATCATCTTACTCGGTTCACTTGAAACCAAGTAAGTGCATGTTTTGAAACATGTACTATTATACTATTAATACTTCATTTTTTAATGATTGTGATATAGTGCAGTGGTGGCTGGCAGCATGGTGGTTGCAGGTTGGAACCCTGTAGGGTCAATATATAGCCAAAAGAGAGCTATAGAGAGCTCATATTCCCTTTGTAGACTTTAACAAGGTTTTTAACCATGCAAACAAGACATCTTGCTGCAGAGAATTTGTGCCTCTAATAAGAAAACTGTAAATCTGCTAAACAACAAGTACCAACGTAATGTTTGCCAAGAGTTGTGGGTTGGAAGTCTCATGCATGAGTGTGTTTTGCACACATAAGACTTTTACTTCCTCTAAAGTGTTCTTAGGGCAGCACATAATCACCAAAATGCAGCATATTCATATTATGCCAAACATGTATGACTTAATTTTTTTTCTGTGGAAATAAAGAGATATAACTATGGAGAATCTTCAAAGAGCTCTTTTCCAGCAATATTAATTAATTGAGTTAACTAATATGAGGCAAAAAAGTAAAGATAAAATAAAAATAAAACTAAATTGAGGCAAAAAAAGTAAAAATAAAATAAAATATTGTCATTGACTGCCATATGAAAGAAACATGCCAAAGATTTGTTGTCTATTTGCATTCAGATTCTCTATGGCGTAACAATGTGCTGTCAAAAGACCATTAGTTATTGAGCGTGTTACTTCAAATACGAGGAATGGAGAATAAGATTCCAGAGCTGCAGCGGAGGGAAGATTTTCAGTGACAGGGCTCAAGAATAAGGATGGCCCGCTGGCCCGGGACCAATGTGAAAGAGTTTTGTGCCAGTTTGCAGAATTGTCAATTGCCCTTTCGGGCCAGTGCTGCATTGCCAATGAAAAGCTTACATTTATTGATCTTGTACATCATTTGTTATGCCTTGGAAACTTAATCATTTGGCTTTCTGTGATGTAATCTACATTGTTGATTAAAATTCTGCTGCTTCTCCTGTAAAACTTAACAATATGGTTCCATAGCTGACATTAGTTAATTCATTAACTAACATTAACTAACAATGAGCAATACATTTGTTACAGTATGTATTAATCTTTCTCTAAAAAATGCTGGGTTGTTTTAACTCAACTTTGGGTCAAATATGGACTAACCCAACTGTTGGGTTAAATTTTTCAATTACATTTTTAACCCAAAAGTTGGGTTAGTCCATATATGACCCAAAGTTGGGTTAAAACAACCCAGCATTTTTTAGAGTGTAACGTTAGTTAATAATATACAAATATTCATTGTTAGTTTATGTTAGTTCAAGTCCATTAAATTAATGTTGAAATTAACATAAACTAAGAATAATAAATGTGTTAGAATAATTTTTCATCGTTAGATCATGTTAACTAAGGTAGTTAACTAATGTTAACAAACCTTATTGTAAAGTGTCACCAGTTCTGCTCACCAGGTAATAGCTGGTTAACATAGACATTTTGTTGAAAAAGCAAAAATGCCGTAGTTTTCCAGCGAAAAAAAAAATAAAATATATATATATATATATATGTGTGTGTGTGTGTGTGTGTGACCCTGGACCACAAAAAACAGTCATAAAGGTCAATTTTTGGAAATTGAGATTTATACATCATCTGAATGTTGAATAAATAAGCTTTCCATTGATGTATGGTTTGTTAGGATAGGACAATATTTGCCGAGATACAACTATTTGAAAATCTGGAATCTGAGGGTGCAAAAAAATCTAAATATTGAGAAAATTGCCTTTAAAGTTGTCCAAATGAAGTCCTTAGCAATGCATATTACTAATCAAAAATTAAGTTTTATATATTTACGGTAGGAAATTTACAAAATATCTTCATGGAACATGATCTTTACTTAATAGCCTAATGATTTTTGGCATAAAAGAAAAATCTATAATTTTGACCCATACAATGTATTGTTGGCTATTGCTACAAATATACCCAAGCGACTTAAGTCTGGTTTTGTGGTCCAGGGTCATATATATATATACAGCAGGGTAATTTCCAGCTTATTCTACATTTTCTTTTTTTCTTTTTTTTTTAAGGAAAACATTTGTAAATAAAATGTAAAACAAACCAAATTGGACAGACAAGGTCACTATGCACAATCTCTGAATAGAAAACAGCTGATGGAAGATTCTATAAAATTTCTCCTTCTGTGTTACACAGAACAAATAGCAGCACACAGGTTTTAAACGACATGAAAATGAGTAAATAATGATAGAATTTTAGAAGTAAAACTATGTGCACATGTCGCATTACCTGGCTCAGGCATGGTCCAAGCCTCACATCTGAAGGGAGCGCTAGGGGTCGAGGCATCACCCAGTCCAATCAAATTAGCTCCATAGACCCTAAACTGGTACACTGACCCAGCTGTCAGACCTCCAGTCTTAAGAAGGAACAGTTCATCTTAGTAATTATGTTATGCATATTATAAATTAATCAATATAAGCCGATGTAACAATAATATGCACAGGATGCTGCAATACATGGCCACCTTGTGCAGTCTTTCCTTAATGGGTGGGATGTTGACCTCCTTCCATGTCTTATTGGCCACATTGCATTTGTCAATGTAATAATCAGTGACCTCTGCTCCTCCAGAATGGATGGGCAGCTTCCAGTTGAGCACCATGGATTCCCCATCACAGTAGAGAAGAGAGATGTCATAAGGGGAAGAGGGCAGCTCTGTAGAGAAGACAGATTGTTTTAACTGGTCCTCCCCATTACTCAGTGTCTTGGACTGAGAGGAACATGCCTCATCTCTGGCTTATAACATGCACATTTCTATATATATATATATATATATATATATAATACTTTTATCCAGCAAAGATGCAGTAAATTGATCAAAAGTGATATTTCTATTTCAAATAAATGCTGTTCCTTTGAACTTTCTACTCAGCAAAAAATCTGAAAATATGTATCACGGTTTCCACAAAAATTCCACAAATGTTTTCAGCATTGATAATAATAAGAAATATTTTTGAGCAGCAAATCAGCATACAGTATTAGAATCATTTCTGAACGATCATGTAAAAGAAAAGGCGAGTGTAAAGGCTGCTTAAAATTCAGATTTGCCATCTCAGGAATAAATTGTATTTTAAAATATATGTTTTTACTGTATTATTTATCAAATAAATGCAGACAAAAGAGACTTCTTTTGAAAACATTAAAGAAATCTTACAGATCCCAAACTTGTGAATGGTAGTCTAAATAGAGAGTTTATTAATACAATAGTTTATTTTTAATTAGACTGAACTACATTTAGTAATATTTTTTGATAATTAAATAATTATATTTCTAATCAATTTGTCAGCCATCAGACTTCAAAATACAGTATTATGGGATTGCATTCTATACAAAGGATACCACGCTACCTTACAACTGACCAAAATATCTTTGAAAGCAGCACAATCCTGCAGACAGTCTCCATGTCAGAAGTGAATCTATGATAATAATGGCTGTGCAAGCAGCTCACTGGGTTTTTGAACAAAGTCTGCATTTTCTGAAAATGGTTGTGGTTGTTGCCCATACAAAACTTGCTATCAAAATGCTAGGGTGTTATGAGAGAATTTCAGTGCAGTTTCTAGGGTGTTCGGGTTAGTTGCTAGGTGCCTATTGGTGCAGTTCAAAAGGTTCCTATTATGGTCCCTGATACTCCTTGGGCCAATGTAAGTCTACATGTTTTTTTTTGTTTTTGTTTTTTTGCCTGTTTTTGACTGGTAAATACTGTAAATGAAACACTCTCCTCAAGCCACACAAGGTACCAATAATGTCCATAGCAAAAAATGGTATGACATGAGTTATACTACATCACAGCTGCTTAATTCCATCTAATAAATTCATCTAAAGAATTTAATTTCCTGACTACTGTTTTGACTGTCTCTTTACTATAGACAGGCCTGCACTCTTAGGACAAAAAAATGTAATCTTCAGTTTCATTTTTTGAAGTCTCCGAGTATGGAATTGTCCCCATGAGTTCAAACAGAGGATTGCTGTTAGCTAAAGCTAAAGAGTCACAAAGCAAACAGCTCTACAAATCATCCAGATCTGTAAAAATTTAATGGTCTGCTGGCTGAAATCATTTATACTTGTTGACTAAGTGTCCCACAGAGATACGGAAAGAAAAAACATTCTGACTCATTTGGTATAAATTATTAAACCAATTTAGCAAATGGTACAAGGTTTAAGGGAAATAAAAAATACTAGAGGTGGGTGGTATGACCATATATCTTATATATTCATAGTGTGATGGTTATATTACACTATGAATAATTTTATATCACAATATATATATGTGTGTGTGTGCATTATCCATGGTAAAATTACTGTAACACATTCTCTTATGGTTTCTTGCTTTAATAAACGCTATAGCAGAATATCTACTGGCTGAAACATTTCACCACTCTGCTCTACTGTATACTAAAGAAACGTTTGATGTCTAGAATTAATCTTTTCTGCAGTGATTGTGTGGCAACTTTCCTGAGCACTGCCTATGAATAAAGATAAATAAAGACCTGTTCCAACCTGTTGTAAAGTCATTAAAAAGAAGTCTTGTGGGCCATTTCTGGTGCGTGCCTTTCTTTTTGTCATTTACTACACCATGGGTTTATCAATAACAAACACATCCTGCTGAAAAACAGCTTTTGAATGTGTTTGGCAAGAGGAAAGGGATCAAAATAAATGGTTTCTTGATGGAATATCAAAGGAGACTGGGTTGTGAGAGGCAGACTTACTAAGAGCAGCTCTCACAGAAAGAGGGGCCGATTCCTGGGATTCGTCGCTGAGGCCCAGCTCATTGATGGCTTGAACGCGGAAGACATACGTCTCACCGGTGGTCAGTCCGTGCACAACAAACCTGTGAGAACCCAATAATGAGGCAGTGAAAGAGGAAGATTCTATTTCATTTTTTACGGAATAGCATCCTCAGAAAAAAACTTGTCAGCAACACAAACTGCTGATGTAAGCTTTCTGGTTTTCCAGTGGCATTTAAAGGGGTCATATGATGCGATTTCAAGTTTTCCTTTCTGAAATTTGTGATCACATTTTGTTTTTGTTTTTGTCAATTACCATATCATGCACTTTATGGCACTTTCCATTTATTTATGTCTGTGCCCCTGCTGTGTTCATGAAAGCTTTGCGTTCAAATATTTCAACTCAAATCAATATGTTGTGTCTAATTATTTACTTATGAGGCAAGTAGCTGTGTAATAAGCGGGATAATGTACATCCAGCCGGTTGTTGTCACAGAATAACCCCCTTCAGGGTGATACAAGACCTGATCCTGATCACCCTGTCGGGGGTTATTCTGCGATAACAACCAATAACAATTATATTGTTATAACTTAACAAATACAGCTTTTGATTTTAATATTGTATTAGTAAATGTTGAAATTAGCATTAACTAAGATCAATAAATGCTGTAGAACTATTGTTCATGCTTACTAATACAGTTAATTACTGTTAACTAATTAACCTTATTGTAAAGTGTTACCATTAGTACTTATAAAGCATTAATTCTACATGACCATATTCTACACCCCTAATCCTACCCGATACCTAAACTTAACAACTACCTTACTAACTATTAATAAGCAGCAAATTAGGAGTTTATTGAGGCAAAATTCAAATAATGGTTTGTTAATAGTGAAAATTGGACCTTAAAATAAAGTGTGACTGAAAAACATGACATTTAATTAATTTTTTTTAAGAACAACTGAAAGGTCTGTTTGAGCTGTGCCTTCTACTGTACAGACGTGAATTTACATTTCCTTCAGCCTGAGGCTTATTCATTTCACTTTTAAGGACTTTTACATTTGCTAAAATTAGAACTTTTTATATTAAAAACAAACAAGCAAGCCCAGCCCAGATGAGAAAAAGTAACACAAAAGTAACGTAACACATTACTTTTCATAAAAAGTAACTAAGTAACACAATTGGTTACATTTTTAGGGAGTAAAGCAGTACTGTAATGCATTACTTTTAAAAGTAACTTTCCCCAACACTGCTGAAAACAATATAGTTCTTAGTTCATCAATATAGTGGCACTTAGGGGTATATTTAGCATCTTTATTAACTCACAAGGTGTTTGACCAGTTTTTACTTCAGTTTTTGATGCCTGGGAATTAGAATGGCTTGCTCACCTAGACTGAATTGATTCCTGGGCATTTGATTTTATTTATTTTATTTATTTATTTTTTATTTATTTTTTATTTTTTTGTCTTTTTATTTTATTTTATTTTATTTTATTTAAAAATAGTTTTAAGAGTTTTTCTGACCTGATTTTCAGATGCTTTCATGGGAAGTGCCTCAAATCATTTAACCTAGACTAAGCTCATACCTGGTCTGCTTATGGGGCTTGTGATTGGCAGAGGTCCAGTCTTTAGATCCTTTCACACAAGAGTCAATGTAATATCCAATCAGGTTATTGGGATCCTTTGGAGGCGCCCACTGGATTAGAACAGAAGTGTCTGTCTCTCTGGTTGCAACGACTTGTCCAGGAGCCGAGGGCACACCTGAATGAACACAGAACTTCATTTCAGGGGTGATTTCACCAACCAGCCCAATCAATCCCTTGATGACCTATCATGCATGAATTAGTTCCACTACAGAAAGGCAGATCAATTGTTAATGACAACATAAAAGTCAGAGCAAACTTCAAAGATCTATATGCCATTTCATATGCATTTCAACATGTCAATATCTTAAGTGAAATACATCATAGGCACATTGGCCTTTCTGTGACATGCCTTTTTAGGGCATTTACCCTTCAGTTGCAGGGTTGTTACAGTACTGGAGGGCTCGGAAGGCTCGCTGAAGTGTAATATTTAGTTATTATTGTGTCAAAAAACAGAAATAATAAACAAAAAAAAATGGGTCTTAGATATCAGTTATTGGAATGAAACAAAAAATGGCATTGTTAAAACATAATTTTGTTTTAAAATATATAATTAAAACAACAACATGAGCTATCTCTAAGCTATGAAAGATTAACTTCTGAGAAATAAATTGTTCCTGTGGGCTGTGCTGCATCATTTAATGCAAAACAAAAACTAATTTAAAAATATTCTTCTTAAACATTCTTACACTGTAGGTGTTTCTTAATGGATAAAAGGTGACATAAGAAGAAAAGTAAACTGCTGAAACAAAGTTTGTGACTATTCGGCTGGGTTAACGTCTGGCAGTGAGCTGAAACTAACCTTCTCAATGTAATACCACATGGGGGCTTTGCTATGGTAGACTGGAGGGACCCAACTGAGCACAACATATGTTCGGTCCGTCTCTGAAGCACAGACTTTAGAGGGAGGTCCTGGAGCTTTTCCCTCGGCTGCAGGCAAAGCACATCAAACAGAATTACTGTTTCTACCCTGAACACATACCCACACACCAATACACACACATTTACACACACTAGGAAATATCCTAGCAATTTCACTAGCATTAAAATCAAGTTTAATATCATGGACTGATATGTGAATATCATCTTTGCCGCTGCTATATACACACACATACACATATGCATGCACATGGGTGACACTGGTTGATGTGTTCTTTTCAACTTGAAAAAGAACCACAGATGTTTGTGCGTTCCCTTCCTGATGGAATTCTCATCAAAAACTAATCAGTACCTCTCAGAAGAGAACCAATTATGGGCTAGATAATTATTGCTAATTTTGAAAGCAAAAAGCATGAAAAGAATAGGGGGGGAAAGCACTAAGTGACAGCTGCTGTCATCTAATGCATAATACCAATGTAAAGAGACACAAAGAGTCTGCTTTGAAAAAAATAATGTTTCTGAAAGTAATTTTCAGATGCAATGAAAACATTTAGCTTTTAATCTGTGTATTTAACAGCCTGGGAAACCTCACCGACTAAAATCAGGGCGACCACTACGGAGACGGCACCAGAGGTGAAGTGACCGAGGTGGCCGGGCCGGGCCCCCTCAGGCCCCCCCGTGGCGCCGACGCTGACTGTATATATAATAAATAAGGAGTTTTGTTTGTGATTTTGATTAAATTGACAGCCCTGCTCAAAAGTACTATTCATTTTAGGCAAACCTCATTATTTTAGTTAGTGCATGTTTAATATCAGAACTAAATGTAAAGCTCACATTTGTTTTGACTAAAGAATTTTCATGCTTATTCAGTTTGTGATTACTGTGTATGGCTAAAATATAATTTTTTAATATAATAGAATAGAATAAACACAATTTTATAGAGACTGCATCAACAAAAAGTAATTTATACTCTATGAAATATTTTAGAACTTGCCATATCTTGCCATTTTTTTTTATTATTATTATAGAAATTACTTTTCCATTATTTTTAAAGATTATATTCATTTGCATGGTTTTAACATGCATTGAAATCAAACTTTTAAATTTGACCAATTTTTTCAGTAAATAAATCCAAGTATAAAGTACCTTCAAGGTCATCATAGTAAGTCACAACGTCAAGTCTTCCACCTAGTTTTGTGGCTGTTGAAACAAACAGCAGTACATTATTAACACATACAGTGTCGATCACTAAATGTAACTTCACGAGGACTTAGTTTTGCTCACCGTGAAGTCTCTCAAACTCTGTAGGGTCCAGAGAAGCAATGGGCTCAGACATTCTGGAGGGTCTGCCAATGCCGCGAGAGTTGACGGCACGTACGCGAAAGTAATAAGAGTGTCCCTCAAACAGGCCCTGCACGGGATATTTGCAGATCTTCGCAGGGGAGTCGTTACACTGCACCCAGTTCTCTGTTCCAACTTCACATCTGCCCAACAAGAGTTAAAGAAAAAACATGAACAATGAATATGGACAATAGTCAAGATTATCCTATCATTACTTCCACACTGCTGTGAAAGAGGAGATGATACTTCCCACTTTTGCATTCCGAGGAGATGATATGAGCCAAGGAGCATTCATACGTAATTGCAGATCCATGCATCACTTAACAGTCTGATTACTGTCCGACTAGAGTAAATTTCAGCTCAATACTAATGCAGCTCAAAGTGACAGGGAACAAACTAATCACAGCGTCTATTAGCCAATGCAAAGAATATGTGTTGGTAAGCAATTTTCTAAGTAGCTTCATTGGAAGGGACAACAAACTTTCTTTTGTATTACAGAGAACCTACAATTAAGCAACTTGAATGTAACACTTAAAACTGTAGGCTTTGAGCACACTTTGTCTTAGTCAACAAAACCCACATTTATTTTAAAGAAACATAGCGCAAGCATTTTTAAGCAAAACACTGCATAAAAAGAAGTTTTTAAACAACAAAACACAGAGTATAGGGCGAAAGCAACTGAGAATTGACAGCATCCTTTTTTGGGCCCACAAACAGATATTTGCGACAAGGCAAATATAGGTGGGGCCTGTCAAACATACATTTTTGCTATTAAAAACGGTGCACAGGCTGATGAAAGGAAGTAATGCAGAGTTCCGGGATGTACTTTTAAAAACTGCACTCATGCGTGAGATGCGGAAAACGCCAAGAGTACGGCGCAATGGACAAAGACGTCTGTTTAGTGCCTTTTGCATAGTAAAACGATTAAAAAGCAGAGAAGTGGAATGATTTCTCTATGAACGCCCCTTACTATAAACAGCAGTTTCAAAACAGTAATTTACCGGTAATGTTACAACAACTCATCTTGGGAAAATTGCCAAAACTGATTTACCAGTATTTCTTAAAAGGTCATTTCCATGATATGATCTCTAAAAAGTAATTTGCTGGTCATTTCCGGAAGGGGATGTACTGTATGTAAAAAAAACCTTGATTTCTTAAATGGTTTCTAATAAATATTGCATATAAAAATCTCTAAAATATCATATCCAACATCCCTTTCGATTCCATTTACCGACTAGTTTCTGTGGATGGCAGGTTAATTGCATCGGACACATTACGTTAACATTTGTCAATCAGGTAGATTCCATAATAATCCTCATTTGCATAGAAAGAAGTCCGGTTTGCAATGAAAAGACTGAGAGTGACTTTATTTAAAAACTCTCAGTAGGCTGTTCTAGCGCATTTCGCACCTGATTATATTGCAGGTGGTATGTGGATAAGATGTACAGTTTTGCGATGAAAAGCTGCATGCTAAGCTAGTGCAACTGTTTAGTGAATTCATGTTGAGTGCACAAAATCAAGATAAAAGTATTGTGACAAAACCAGTTTGTTAAATGTAAATGAAAACCTGGCTCAGTAAAAGTTAAGCTAGGAAAAAAAAACATCTAGCAGATATTTGACAATTTTTTATCTAATGCCATGACATTCAGACATTTTAAAGTGTGAAGTGTCCAAATATTTCTTGAGGCCACTGTATCAAATAACTTGCATAAATGTATTCCATAAAACAACTCCCACTGGGAAGACACCTTAGTCAGTGCAGTCACCTGTCAACAAAGTATCCAACGATGGGGCCTTCAGTGGTGGTGTTAGGAGGTTTCCAGGACACGATGACATAATCTCTATTTGCATCATGGATCTTAATGTCCATTGGGGCTCCGGGAGCTTGAGGAACTGGAGGTGGACCATCTGCCAAGACAAAACATGATGACTCCTACACATCACTGATTCGCTGAGGGAATCACTCCGAAACAGATGTATGTGCTATATGAGATGAATTATGCTAATCCAGACCTTTAAAGGCCAGCAAAAGAATCACATAAAATTTTCAACAAGCCTTGGAAAAGTTCACAACTCTTTACCATCAACGAAGACGTAAGCCCTGTGGACCGCATCGCCTCCCTTGGTCACCATGCGGAGGGTGTAAAGACCCTCATCATCCTTAGCGAGCTGACTAAGCGTGATCTTGACAACACCTCCGCCAGACTCCATTTTCACCCACCTGGACTCTTTCAGGAGATGCTCTGGAGGGCCCAAAAAAACAACATGGGGTATGAGAGGAGAGCAAATGAAACTATTACTTTTGTAGAATAGACTGCAGATCTGGAAAGTGTAATCTGATGATTCGAGAAATGAGATTGGGGTGAAATGAGTCATACAAATGGACATAAAAAGCCATTTTGTTCTGTGCATGACTCGACTGCAAAACACACACCTACAAAACAACCCGAAAATTAATATATGACCAGGGGTGAATGCCACAATAAATAAATGCAGCTGTCATTGGTTGTATAGTCATGTAAAATACAGCAAGAAATGTATTTCAGACTAACTATATCGCATTATTTATGCATTTGAAGAAGTACAATGCATTACAAATGTAGAATAAATATTAAAATAACAATAAATAGTGATAATCACCTAAATACATTTTATTCAAATATTTTAATACAAGAAAGCATTCACTTTTTGTGAACTTCCATGAACATTTTTGAGTGATGACACATACAAATCATTAAATCAGAGTTATGATTCTTAACACTGTCATACTCACATATGTGAAACTACTCTAATGGCTAAATGAAAAGCATTTTAACTTTATTGCAGTATATACATTATTGCATATAGGCAAAATGCGTAATTTCTGCGTCAGTAGCTGCATAAAATGGAATAGCAATTTGTTTGTTTAAGCAGCCATCATAAAACACTAGCTCAACCAATGATATGCATTTGGGGCGGGACATCTGTTTTCTAATTAATAGATAATAGGGGATTGAAAAGTCCTTCTTTTTCACATAATTTTTGGTGCACAAAAATGACCGTTCATTTCATATTCAGCAGCTAGTATAAATCTCTGTAGGGTCGGTCACACTACACTTTTCGTTCCATAGGCTTCCATTCATACGCATGTGAATGTGCGGGAGAGTGGAAACACAAGCTCATGCTGTGAGAAGACTTGACCTAGACAGAATTCCAAACCTAACAAAATAGTAAGCGGCGCCCCTTCTCCCCGTTTTGTTTTCGTTTGATGAAAGTTTTTTGTTTTCCCAGTTCCTCCCTGCGGCTATGGAAGTTGCCGCTTGGTTTGCCGCCCTAGCTCGCCTGGATCTCCCGTTTGTGGAGTATGCGTGGGAGTTCTGCGGGATCGCCGCGAGTACGGCGTTAGACGACGCGACGCTCCACTCTCTGTTCTGGATCAGGGCTAATTACCATCGCCCCGCGGACCTCCCAGACACCACTGGACTAAGTTGGAGGGAAGGGATCCTCCGGTGTCTGGAGAGTGTCTGGCCCCGATCCAGAACCAGCACACCGTCATGCCTGCCGGCCTCTCCTACGTCAA